>NC_068423.1:5554898-5857364 GCF_023373465.1 Oncorhynchus keta
TATAGCTTCAAACCTCTATTTAAAATCTATGCTCAAAACACAGTTAAAACGATCATTTTGATCTAATGACTGGATGGTCAGTCCTTGTATTCATACTGTAGCTCTATCTATGATTTTGAGAGTGGTTTCATTGTTTTTCAAATTGTCTCTTTAATTCATCTGTATGATGTATATTTTGTAGTCTTGTTTGTATTTTGTTTTAAAAACAATAAATCAATATTTCTCCATTCCTTTGAGGCAAAATACGAGGACTACCATTCCCAGTATAATCAAATCAAATACTTAAGAGAATATCACATTTATCTTTAAATATTAGATGATATTAGATGAAAAATTATTAGATAAATTATTTTTTTATCTCTGTCGTCGTTCCACGATACTTCTCCCTCTCGCACTATTTCTCTCCTCGTCTTTCCCTCCCCTTGTCTCCGTGTACTTATTTTTTCCTTGTCTTCTATTCACCTCTCATTCTCTTTAACCTCTGTTTTTCTCCTTATCTTCCCCTCTGTTCTCTGTTTTCCCCATCTACTCGTTCTCCCTCCCTCCCTCCCTCCCTCCCTCCCTCCCTCCCTCCCTCCCTCCCTCCCTCCCTCCCTCCCTCCCTCCCTCCCTCCCTCCCTCCCTCCCCTTCCCTTTGTCCCAGGTATGACGTGTCAGGCACGGACCTCCTACACAGAGGACGAGGTGTTGTGGGGCCACCGCTTCCTGCCCGTCATGTCCCTGGAGGAAGGCTTCTTCCGGGTTGACTACTCCCAGTTCCACAACACCTTCGAGGTCAACACTCCCCGTTACAGCATCAAGGAGCACGAGGAGAAGATCTCCCTGACTTCCCCCAACCCTCCACCAGGCGTCCCCACCTCCCCTCCCCTGGGGAATGGGGGCCAGAGCCGGAGCCGCAGGGAGAGGATGCTGTCAGTGGACTTTGCCGACCATGGAGAGGCTACCCAGGAACAAGCGATGGGGAGGCTGCCCAGCAAGTTACAGCATATGAGCTCTTACAAGGAGGACCTCCGAACGAGGGTGAAGACTGGAGGAGCCCAGCCTGGGGACAAGGCCTCTAGCAGGGGTGACCAGGGGAGTCTGCCCCTGGGGGTCCAGCATCTGGTCTCCAGCTCCATCCCCGGGGGCTTTGGCCAAGGGAAGGTGGAGGAGAAGCTCCAGCTTAAGGTACTAGATGGGGGTCCAGGTATTGGAGACACTCTGACTCATTCAGTTGGGGAGCAGGAGAAGTGGAGGCTTCCCCCTGCCCTGAGCCTCATCCCGGCCCCAAATCCGACCCCTGTCCAAATCCCTTTGCCTGTGGGTGGGGGGTGGCCGGAGGATAACCTGCCTGACAAACTGCGCCGAATGAACGCTGATCGCTGATATTGACCGTGGACCATTGACCGTGAAATGACTATTAATCACCGGAAACAAACAGATTCCCAAAAACTCTAAATAGATATAGAAAGCAATGCTTAATGGGTAACGCGGTTTTCAACAGGAAATTAGACTACTGTGATGACTTTTGCCCGTTTATGGCTATTTTAACTGGTTGAATAAATGTTGATTCAATGTAATTTGACAACATATTGTGACGTGGAATCTTCGTGGAAAATACAGTGGATTTGAAAAAGTTATCAACGGGAAATTTCTACCACAGGATAATGTCTTCATGCTAACCACATTTCCACATAGACAAACCTTGTATAAAATACGTTGAATTTGTACCTTTAAAACAACGTCAGATCTTTAACGTTATATCCACTATCAAAAAATAAATAATTATATGCTAGGTAGCACTTCCTACTGGAGAATTGATCAATCTACAGCTACCTTTTGGTCTCCCATCTAGAGTTTTAACTATGCGCAGCTCTACCTAGCTAAGATAGTTGTCACTGACTATTACCAATGTGCTATTGTGATTGAGAATGATTGTTGAGAGATCTCCACTTGAAAACTAAATAGATTCACTGTTGCTATCAAAGTCAATCCAAAGGGTAGGTTTAACAGAACAAATTAAACGCGACCGTAATATATCACTCATATATCATCAATTATGGTATTTATTTAGGCTATATAGCATTTGCAACAGCTATTGTTTCAATTCAACCAAGAATTCAACTAAAATTAGACATTGCAATAGCCCTAGGTTTTCAAGCTCTGGTTGATTTAAAATGTAATGCTATTTAGTGACGTTGAATTGAGTTTGGTTGTCAAAGCATCCAAATATCCACATTTGAAGGAGATTTTTAAAGAATAGGACTGAATCAAATCAAACTTCAAATGAACTTTAAATCAAGTTTGATTTGGTTTAGTCCTATTTAGGGCTGTGGTGGTCATGAAATGTTGTCAGCTAGTGACTGTCAAGCAAATAACTGCTGGTCTCACGGTAATTGACCGTGAATTAACATAAACACATTTAGCGTCTCTGATGCAGACCTTTGGAACATCTAAACTCAGCAAGAAAAGAAATGTCCTCTCACTGTCAAATGCATTTATTTTAACATGTGTAAATATTTGTACGAACATAACAAGATTCAACAACTTCCATTTAAATGAAAGTATTTTGCACTCAGCCTGTGACCCTTTTGGTCACTTTCTTCTTATTATTATTATTACCAACATTTATGTGTACAATTCCAAACTTGAAAATGATCAACAACTGAGACATAAACTGAACAAGTACCACAGACATGTGACTAACAGAAATGGAATAATGTGTCCCTGAACAAAGGTAAAAGTAACAGTCAATATCTGGTGTGGCCACTAAGTACTGCAGTGCATCTGCTCCTCATGGAGAGAGAGATGTTAACCCACTCTTCCACCAAGGCACCTGCAAGTTCCCGGACATGTCTTGGGGGAATGGCCCTAGCCCTCACCCTCCGATCCAACAGGTTCCAGACGAGCTCAATGGGATTTAGATCCGGGCTCTTCGCTGGCCATGGCAGAACACTGACATTCCTGTCTTGCAGGAAATCACGCACAGAACGAGCAGTATGGCTAGTGGCATTGTCATGCAGGAGGGTCACGTCAGGATGAGCCTGCAGGAAGGGTACCACATGAGGGAGAGGATGTCTTCCCTGTAACGCACAGCATTGAGATTGCCTGCAATGACAATAAGCTCAGTCCGATGATGCTGTGACACACCGCCCCAGACCATGACAGACCCTCCACGTCCAAATCGATCACGCTCCAGAGTACAGGCCTCGGTGTAACGCTCATTCCTTTGACGATACATGTGAATCCGACCATCACCCCTGTTGAGACAAAACCGCGACTCGTCAGTGAAGAGCACTCTTTGCCAGTCCAGTCTGGTCCAGCGACGGTGGGTTTGTGCCCATAGGCAACGTTGTTGCAGGTGACGTCTGGTGAGGACCTTCCTTACAACAGGCCTACAAGCCTTCAGTCCAGCCTCTATCGGCCTATTGCGGACAGTCTGAGCACTGATGGAGGGATTGTGCATTCCTAGTGTAATTCGGGCAGTTGTTGTTGCCATCCTGTACCTGTCCCGCAGGTGTGATGTTTGGATGTACTGATCCTGTGCAGGTGTTGTTACACGTGGTCTGCCAATGCGAAAATGATCATCTATCCGTCCTGTCTCCCTGTAGCTCTGTCTTAAGTGTCTCACAGTATGAACATTGCAATTTATTTCCCTGGCCACATCTGCAGTCCTCATGCCTAAGGCACGTTCACACAGATAAGCAGGGACCCTGGGCATCTTTCTTTTGGTGTTTTTCCGAGTCAGTAGAAAGGCTTCTTTAACTGTGACCTTAATTGCCTACTGTCTGAAAGCTGTTTGTGTCTTAACAACCTTTCCACAGGTGCATGTTCATTAATTGTTTCTGGTTCATTGAACAAGCATGGGAAACAGTGTTTAAACCCTTTACAAGGAAGATCTGTGAAGTTATTTTCATTTTTAGGAATTATCTTTGAAAGACAGGGTCCTGAAAACGGCACGGGAGGTGGAGTTTACATGTTTTTTAAAAAAGTATAATAAATCCATGTAATATCGCTTACACCATCACAATAAATTATTTATATTAGATAGGTCTAAAGAAACATGATATGTAGAAAGACCTTTCAGAAGAACAGAATAGCAAACTCTCAGTTGTCCTTATGTTAGGCCCTGATCTGACTATGCCTTATGGCTGGGGGCTACACTAGTTCATTCAGCAGACAAGATTTTCTTAGAATTCCGTGGCATTATTTTATATTATTTTATAGTATGAAGAATACAATTGAACATAGCTGAAGAAAATAGAAAGGATATTTTCTCCAAATGATTTGAGGGAGTGCGCACATGCGGCTATTCTGTTTTGAGCGGTTAACAAAGAAACAGGTACTCATTACATTTAGAGTTATTTATGTAACTTTAGTTGTGATACAAACAATGGGCTATATGTTTTGATTGTAATACATTCTCGGGCTGCATGATGTGACTCTAATGATGATTGGAAAAAAGTTGCATGGAAGGCATGAGCTCTGCTTAGTTTTTTTTTGCGCAGGCTGTACACACTTCATCAGTCACTCATTCACAATCTGACAAGCACTTGATAGTGTCACACACTGATCTGCTTCACCTGTCTTTGTGATTGTCTCCACCCCCCCTCCAGGTGTCACCCATCTTCCCCATTATCCCCTGTGTATTTATACCCGTGTTCTCTGTTTGTCTGTTGACAGTTCGTCTTGTTTGTCAAGCCAACCAGCGTTTTTGTGTCAGATCCTGCTTTTCCGCAATCTCTCTTTTCTTGTCCTCCTGGTTTTTGATGCTTGCCTGTCTTGACCCTGTACACACCCGTTTAACCACTCTGCCTGACCCTGACCCTAACCCTGCCTGCTGTACCTGAGAAAGGTCTTTGATCCCCTGTTCTCCGTGCTAAAGGTCGCCCAGAAACGAATCCAGCTTCGGCAGGACTCCCTCGGTGTAGCTGTTTATGCGGTGGATTTCCACACGTTGGCTGCGGAGAGTGCTTGGAATCAAGAGGCACTGTTCAATATGTTCCTGCACAGCATCTCGGAGGAGGTCAAGGACGAGCTTGCAGCATGGGTGTTACCTACGGAGCTCGATTCCCTCATCTCTTTGACCATCCGTATAGATTGGCGATTACAGGAACGACAGAGGGAGAGGAATTTGGATTTCGCTCGCACGCCCAGGGATCCCACCTTGCCTCCGAGTCATCCCGGAAACTCCCGGCGGTCTAGTTGCCGAGAGAACCCGAGGCTTCCCGAACTGCCCCGAGAGCTGCTGAAAACGACCGAGTCACCACTTCCTCAGCATACGTCACTAGGCAGAACTGTGCTGTCGCCAGCAGAACGGCAATACAGGATTGACACGAAGAGTTGTCTGGATTGTGGTACTCTTGGTAATTTCGTGTCCTCTTGTCCTTTAAAGAAACCAGGCTCACCGGTAAGTACTCTGGTGGGCCATATGGAGAACGTTCCTGCTTCCCCTGCTCGCACCTCTTTTCATGCCATTCTGCTGTGGGGAGACCAGTCCAAATCTCTCTGGGGTCGAGGAGAGCTTTTTGGATGCTACGCAGCCCCTCTCCATTTCCATGGATGTTAGAGCGCTGGAAGAGTGCTGGAAGGGCACTCCACTCCCATCAACCTACTGGTGTCAGGGAACCACAGCAATGCTATCCAGTTCCTGCTCATCAAGTCCCCTCTGATTCCCATGGTATGGGATTCTACTGGATCCAACGACATAATTCCCTCATTAACTGGTCTACTGGTAACATCATGGGCTGGAGCCCGTTCTGCCACGCCGATTGCCTGAAGTCAGCACAACCTGCCCCGGGATGTCTTCCTGGGGGCTCGGAAGGTGCCCTGGACCTCTCCACCATACCGGAGTACCAGGACCTCCGGGAGGTGTTCAGCAAGTGTTCAGCAGGTGTTCACTCTATGACTGCGGGATTGACCTTCTCTCTAGCACCACGCCACCCCGGGGACGTCTGTACTCTCTGTCGGAACCGGAGCCATCTCCCACCGGCGCAGGGTTCTTCTTCGTGGAGAAAAAGTACAAGACCTTGCGCCCATGCATTGACTTCCGGGGACTCAATGACATTACGATTAAGAACAGTTACCCGCTACCACTAATCTCCTCGGCCTTCGAGCCGCTCCAGGGGGCCACTGTGTTTTTCAAGCTGTATTTACGGATCGCCTACCACCTCATCCGGATACGAGAGGGGGACGAGTGGAAGACCGCTTTCAACACAGACTGTGGCCTCTACGAGTACCTGGTCATGCCCTTTGGCCTCACCAGCACCCTTCTGTGTTCCAGGCTCTGGTGAATGATGTCCTCCGTGACATGTTGAACCGGTTCGTCTTCGACTACATTGATGACATCCTCGTCATCTCCCACTCCCCTCAAGAATACGTACTTCACGTTCGGCAGGTCCTTCAACGCCTTCTGGAGAATCAGCTGTTTGTGAAGGCGGAGAAGTGCGAGTTTCATCGCTCCACAATTCCCTTTCTGGGTTACATAATCTCTGCTGGGAGCGTCCAGATAGATCCCGGGAAGGTGAGATCATGATGGAGAGCGTGATGGATTGGCCTCAGCCTACGTCCAGGTTGCAGTTGCAATGTTTCCTGGGGTTCGCCAACTTCTATCATCGCTTTATCCGGGGTTACAGCACCCTGGCTTTCCCCCCTGTCAGCAATCACCTTGTCCAAGTTTCCGTTCACATGGTCTCCAGCTGCCGACCGGCGTTCCATGACCTCAAACATCGCTTCACTACAGCTCCAATCCTGGTTCATCCTGACATTTCAGTTCGTGGTGGAGGCAGATGTTTCGGCTGTCGGAGTGGGTCTGTCCTATCCCAGAATTCTGCCCTTGACCTCAAGCTACATCCTTGCGCCTTCTTCTCCCATCGCCTCAACGCCACGGAAAGGAACTACGATGTGGGGAATCATGAGCTTCTCGCGGTGAAGATGCCATTGGAGGAATGGAGGCACTGGCTGTAGGGGGCAGAATATCTGTTCACTGTGTGGACTGACCACAATAACCTGGAGTATCTCCGCACCGCCAAGCGCCTCAACTCCAGGCAAGCCAGATGGGCCCTGCTGTTCACACGGTTCAACCTCTCTCTCTCATACCGTCCGGGATCCAAGAAAGTCAAGCCGGATGCACTGTCTCACCGCTATAGCCCCACAACTACTACCCCGGAACCCAAGACCATCCTTCCCATTTTATGCCTGGCGACGGCACTCAGCTGGAGAATAGGGAAGCAGGTCTGTGAGGCGCAGCATTCCCAATCGAAACCCTGGGGGGCCCTGATAACAAGATGTTCGTTCCTGACGCCATCCACTCCGTGGTCCTGGAGTGCGGCCACTCCTCCAGGCTTGCCTGCCACCCGGGCGCCCGTTGGACCCTGGCCTTTGTGCGGTAGCGCTTTTGGTGGCCTATTATGGTTCCTGACGTGTCCTCATTCATCGCCGCTTGCATGGTGTGTGCACAGAACAAGACTCCTCGGCAAGCTCCGGCTGGTCTCCTCCAACCTTCCCCCGTCTGATGACAACACTGCCATCCTGACAATGGTGGATCGGTTATCCAACCCCGCCCATTTCATCCCTCTCCCCAAACTACCCTCTGCCAAAGAGACGGCCCAGCTCATGGTGCAGCACATCTTCCGGATCAATAGACTGCCCAAGGACATGGTCTCCGACCGGGGTCCTCAGTTCTTGTCCCAGTTTTGGAAGGCGTTCTGCACCCTCAATGGGTCGTCGGCCAGCCTGTCCTCCAGGTTCCACCTCCAGTCCAACGGCCAGTCGGAGTGAGCCAACCAGGACCACGAAGCTACCCTGCGCTGCATTGTCAAATGTGGGTCAAACACGCCTGCAACACCCTTCCCTGCTCTGCCACGGCCCTATCTCCCTTTGAGTGTTCCCTGGGGTATCAGCCCCCGCTCTTTCTTGAGCAGGAAGAGGAGGTCAGCATTACTTCTGCCCAGATGTTTGTTTGAGCCCGGTCGGCCCTCCCAAGACCGATGACAGGCTAATCACCATCGGACCCCGGCTCCCCGTTATCGTCTCGGACAGAAGGTATGGCTTTCCACCCGGGATCTGCCCCTCCAGGTGGAGTCTCGCAGACTGTCACCCTGGTTTATCGGCCCTTTCCCCATCTCCAAGATCATTATTATCATGGGCTCTCATGAAGTGTTTAATTAGATTTTGGATTAAATTTGCATTGATGTCAGAATGATACAGACAGTGCTGAGTAGCAGGCAGTTAGCACGTTTGGTAGGCTACTAATGACTATCAGCAGCATCAGAGCTTGGAGAAACTTAATTACCTTGCCTAAACGGTCATGTGGAATTTGACTGCCGTCATGACTAATGACCGCCGGTGTGGTGGTAATACGGTCACCCTAACAGCGCTATTCCTATTCTTTAACTTAGATTTTTGGTTGAGATGGAGACATGAATCCAACATATCAAGTATTAATTTGTAGACAAACCAGAATTAAAGCCAGTCTAAGTCAGTTGCACAGATGGAACTATCCAAGCAGAAGATACATCTCCTTCAAATGTTGATATTTCGTTGCGATGACAACCAAACACATTTAAATATCACTTTTGAAATACAATAAATAGCCTTTTAACTTGTTGACCAGTTAACAAGTTATATGTTGCATTCACATCAACCAAAGATACAAGTTAATGAATTGGATTAAATCAGTGGCTCAGATGGAACTTTTCAAGAATACATCACCTCAAACTTGATATTTTGTTGCATTGTCAACCAAACACAATTTAACAGTACTTTTGTAATACAGCATAGCCTAAAGTTAAGGCTATCCTACAAATTAATGTATAATTCAATCTTAAAATGATAACACATCCATGGCCACATTTTGAGGTTCCTGTAACTATACATGTTTTGTTGTGAAATAATATAAAGTGTGCACGCTCCCGAGTGGTGCAGCGGTTGAAGGCACTGCATATCAGTGCTAGAGATGTCACTACGGACCCTGGTTTGATTCCAGGCTGTATCACAACTGGCCGTGATTGGGAGTCCCATAGGGCGGCGCACAATTGGCCAAGCGTCGTCCTGGTTAGGGTTTGGCCGGGGTAGGCCGTCATTGTAAACAAGAATTTGTTCTTAATAATATAGAATCTCGAACGGCATTGATCTTTTAATTTAATCTCAACTGCAATGAGTGTCATTTGGTTATGTTATTCGATGATGCACAGTGATAACACAATCTATGGTATAAATGAAATAAATATCTGATGCTGTGTTCCCATTTGAACTTCGCTATGCTTTTAAGTGATTGAATGTGCAGGGATAAACATTTGGGTGACAACTAAGCCAAAAATCAGACATTGTTCTTCCATTGGGATTTGGTTGTGCATTTACAGTAGATGATTGAAGGCATAGTGATAACACATTGGAAATCCAACTCACTTTTCGCTCTCTTTTTGAGTGGGTGAATATATGGTTGTTATCTCGCTGGTCAATATCTCACCCAAATATGAATTATCCACGTTGATATGACGTGGTGTGCCCAGTGGGCTGTTTTGCACCAAGTCGTCCATTGCCATACAATACAAGGACAACTTGGACAACTCATCCAATTCAATCAGCTGTGACTTATTTTTTAACAGGTCACCATCTGTGACCCCCCATTGATTCTGACAGCTCTGCCCTTGTATTAATCTGTTACAGTTACAGTTCTGTAATGCCACTTACACCGGTCCCAATTCAAATGATCCTCTTTGCATTGATTATCACATGCTTTTCCTAATAACGTAATGGTGCATTTCCTTTTTTAACGGTGCAACGCTATTGTTAGGTTTGTCTGACCTTATTTATGTATCTTCAATTCATAAATATATGTATTTATTAACTTATTTGAGTTGTTTATTGATTCAATTGTGAACTTCTTTGTTGTACAGTTTTTACAGGAATTTGTTATGGTCGCACCTGAACAGGTGTGAGCAAACAAAATGTTCACTCTCTGATTTCTTCAAATTTGCCTATGATACTGCGGGGGGTTGGGGCTATTTGACGTCTGAATTGATTCTGAAAGCCTTTTCACGCTTCAAAATGTACTTCAAATTACAGTAAACTAACAATAAACGATTTTGAAAGCACTCCTCTGTATTTTCCGATACATCTGTTTCTCAAAGAAAACATCTCTCCTGGAACATTTGTTGGAGGTGTCACACATTTATTTGTTAATTGATTAATTCATTATTCATTTCTCAGTAATGACAAAAATCAGGGTTAGGGTTATGTTTATCCTTAACCACGGATTTCTTGTCTGGTCTCTTCTCTGCAACTGGGTCCATCCTCACCATGTCACATCAACATGCAAGTGTCAGAAATGCTTGTCATTTTGGAGAAGGTCACTAAAGCACAGAGTGCCCCCCCATGCGTGGTAGGACACACGTAAACTTTGGATCATTGCTAGCTCAGCAATGAAGCACCTCAACAAATCCAGACAACTTTGTGGAGGAGCATCTCTTCCCCAGGTTCCATGGGAACTCTGCAACCACATATGGCAAGGAGAAGATCAGGTGATCTACACATGGATGGAGAGCTGTGGGTTTAGTCTGGAGAGAAGAGGCACAGTAGTGAGTGTCAAGGGGCCATGGCTTTATGCAAGCCCAGATGGAGTGTTGAACTCTCAATAACTTCTAGAAATCAAATGTCCTGTTCTGAGTAAGAAGTGTGAGTCTCTGACTGAACTGTTCTCTGGCAAACTCACTGCTGTGAAGCTGGTGGATGGGGTTCCTCAGCTGCAACCTAATGGAGCCTGTCTGTACTAAATGCTGGTGCAAAATGGGCATGCTCTGCACAAGACTGGAGAGATGCAAACTGTTTGTCTGGGCTCCATCCAAGCAGGTTGTTATTGATATGCCTTTTGATGTGAAGTTCTGTGCTGATATCCCTAAACTGAAGGCATTCTATTTCACACATATGCTGCCAAGGATAGTAGATGAGTTCCAGTCAGGCAGACTAACTCTGTGCTCCAAATATGTTAATTTAGGGGCCTAATCTTCTCTGTTTTTAAATAGCTCTCTGTCCACTCTACCTTATCTAAGCATAACTCTTGCACAGTTCTCTTCATATGCAAATTGACCAGACTCTATTTGCATAATATTTTTTTTGTATTATTTTTTTGCCTTGTACAGCTCTCTTCATACATATGTATCTAATGCCTATGGATAAATCCTTCTAATTTATGAATATTTGTGTTGTATCTTGTATAGCTTTCTTTTCATATGGCACTTTGTGAATTTATCTAAGGATACCGTATTTCTCTTGCACTTGGCAAATGATGGTGTGAACAAAAAAACTATGACATAGTATCTTTGATACTTAACATTTTGAAATGAAGTACGAGGAGGCATGTCTAAGGGTCTCAAATGTGTTTTCAGTTTGATTCTGGGTTTGGTTTTCAAGGGCACAAATGAAGAAAACAGTGGCACTTGAAAACAGTTGTCTTCCCTCTTGGTCTGTTGGACTGTTTGGTGTTGAAGAAAATGTACTTTAAATAGATTGATGAAGGCATAGCAGCATCTATTGGATGCCTGTAATTATCAGGAACAGGCAACGTTACAGTACATTTCTAATGTAGGAACGTTAAACTGATTTACATTAAATAGGAAACTATATACACAGCATCTCGTGTGGTTGAAATGAATGTATAAAGTTACATTTCACTGCTCCCTCGGCATTAGATATTACTGTTAAGCGGAGCAGCACAGGGGAACCCAAGAGCAGACTCAGACCAGGAAACAGGGATGAATGAACCAATATATTTATTGTAACACAGGAAGAGATGAAGTGCAGATCCAGCGAAGCTTGGGTGAGTTGTAGGAAACCGGCTGAGGTTGGAGTGAGCTGGGTTGGGACAGGGTAAACAGGTCAGGAGGGGAATCCAAGGGAGTGGTGATGAGTTGAATTCAGAACAGGGTAGCAGGATGGTGAGATGTGGAACAGGAACCAGAGTCAGGCTCTAACCGATAGTAGTAGTGTAAAAAGAGTGGTTGGCGGGTGGTGGGACGCAATGCAGATAGCCCGGTTAGCCAATGTGCGGGAGCACTGGTTGGTCGGGCCAATTGAGGTAGTATGTACATGAATGTATAGTTAAAGTGACTATGCATATGTGATAAACAGAGAGTAGCAGCAGCGTAAAATGCAAATAGTCTGGGTAACCATTTGGTTACTTGTTCAGGAGTCTTATGGCTTGGGGGTAAAAACTGTTGAGAAGCCTTTTTGTCCGAGACTCTGCACTCCGGTACTGCTTGCCATGTGGAAGTATAGAGAACAGTCTATGACTGGGGTGGCTGGGGTCTTTGACAATTTTTAGGGCCTTCCTCTGACACTGCCTGGTGTAGAGGTCCTGGATGGCAGGCAGTTTAGCCCCAGTGATGTACTGGGCCTTATGCACTACCATCTGAAGTGCCTTGAGGTCAGAGGCCGAGCAATTTCCGTTCCAGGCAGTGATGCAACCGGTCAGGATGCTCTCGATGTTGCTGCTGTAGAACCTTTTGAAGATCTCAGGACACATGCCAAATCTTTTTAGTTTCCTGAGGGGGAATAGGCTTTGTTGTGCCCTCTTCACGACTGTCTTGGTGTGTTTGGACCATTCTAGTTTGTTGTTGATGTGGACACCAAGGAACTTGAAGCTCTCAACCTACTACACTACAGCCCCATCGATGAGAATTGGGCATGCTCGGTACTCCTTTTCCTGTAGTCCACAATCATCTCCTTAGTCTTGGTTACATTGAGGGATAGGTTGATATTCTGGCACCACCCGGCCAGGTCTCTGACCTCCTCCCTATACGCTGTCTCGTCGTTGTCGGTGATCAGACTGTTGTGTCGTCTGCAAACTTAATGATGTTGTTGGAGTCGTGCCTGGCCATGCAGTCATGGGTGAACAGGGAGTACAGGAGGGGACTGAGCAAGCACCCCTGGGGAGCTCCAGTGTTGAGGATCAGCGTGACAGATGTGTTGCTACCTACCCTCACCACCTGGGGGCAGCCCGTCAGGAAGTCCAGGATCCAGTTGCAGAGGGAGGTGTTTAGTCCCAGGTTCTTTAGCTTAGTGATGAGCTTTGAGGGTATTATGGTGTTCCCCACAGCAGGATACAGGATCTTAAATAACAAATAGCTCGAAGCATGACTGACTGATCGGAGATTACGATCTGGCAGTGGTAGTGGTAGGACAGAGTATTTGTAGAGGTCTTGATTATGGAGTGGGTTGTAGCTGGTGGGGAACTGCTCTGACTCCAGCACACCTGTCTCCAACCATACAATCACACACACAGCAAGAGAAGAAGAGGGAGAGGGAGCGAACTGGGGGAATGGCTGCAGGTCAAGGAGACACTGGATGTTCACTAGGGGTTGTAGCAGGAGCAGATGTGACAATTACTGCCCTGTCAGAAACACAAGCATTTCGCTACACACGCAATAACATCTGCTAAATACATATGTGACCAATCAAACTTGAATTGGATTATAAGTACAGTGCATTCAGAAAGTATTCAGACCACAGACCTTTTTCACATATTTTTAACGTTAGTCTTATTCTAAAATGGATTACATTTCCCCCCTCTCGTCAATCTACACACTATCACATTAAAATTATTCAGATTAAATAGGAAACTATATATACACACTTATCTCATGTGGTTGAAATTACAGTGTATAAAGTTACATTTCATATGTATTGACATTCTCACTGCTCACTCGGCATCCTCATGGAGGATCTCACCCTGCATGTTAACAAGTGCTGCACAGATTTGAAGGACTTTGTCCATTTTGTGCGTCAGGTTGATGGGAACAGTCTGGATGAGGATTTTGAACACCTCGATTCGTCTGATAACTCTCTCAACATGTATACACGTACACGAGCTATTCCTCTCATGCTTGTGACATCCTCGTCAGACAGCTGATCTCCTTTCTGAGTGAAGGCTGGTATGGCAAGGTTTTACCTTTCTCTCTAAAGGCAGATCTCGGATGGAGAAGCCCCTGTCTGCCGTAACTTCATCGCCAGGCCTAAGGTATTCCAGGAAGCCAGAGCTTTGAGTGATGAACTTGTTAGTGCATCTGCCTTCATATGCAGGAGAAATGAACATAATGAGTCCACATGGAGCAATGGCAACAAAATACTTGAGTGTATTGCCTGAATAATAGTAGCTGTATGACTCCCTTCTGGAATCGAGATTTTGTGCTTTCTGAAGAGTGGTTTCAGAGCAGTCGATGACGCAAGGGGTGTTGGGGAACTTCTCTTTGAAGCACTGAGGCATTGTGTTCTGGATTGTCTCCAATCCAGTAGGAAAGGATTCTGCTCCCTACCCCCTGGGACACAGCAAAGCATTCAGCAAGATCACCCTGGAGTAAATGCAGCTTGAGCTTCATCAAGGTTATCAGTATTTGATCAGTGATATGCGTTTTGAAGTTAGCCGTGTGTAGAATTATTGCAGAAATGCTACATGGTCAAAGAAAACACTAAGAGGAAGGCCAGTATACAACACTGAGCTAGTGTCATTCTTCAGGATGGTGTGTGTCAATGGCTGGGCTTGTTGACTGGTTCTCTTGACACGTAGCTGTGATCAGTCAGTGCTGGAACCTCCCATTGAGTATCAGTGATGTCCCGAGTGGCGCAGCGGTCTAAGGCACTGCATTTCAGTGCTAGGGGCATCACTACAGACTCTGGTTCGATTCCAGGCTGTATCACAACTGGCTGCGATTGGGAGTCCCATAGGGTGATGCACAATTGTCCCAGCGTTGTTAGGGTTTGGCTGGGGTATTCCGTAATTGTAATTAAGAATTTGTTCTTAAAACTTATTGTGGGATGGTAGCGTCCCACCTGGCTAACATCCAGTGAAATTGCAGAGCACGAAATTCATAAATACCAAATTCAAATATTTAACATTCTTGAAAATATATGTGTTATACATCAAAATAACAATATCAAAAGTACCTTAAAACGTAAATAATTTATCAAATTTAAGATGGAATAAACTGTTTCCAATACCAGATACAAACAATGTGAAGTGCGCTCCAGTCCATGTGCATCAAAACAGTCCACCTGGAGTGACACTTACAATGAATAACACTACTTCTATATCGAACTACATCGAACTACATCGAACAATTTCTAAAGACTGTTAACATCTAGTGGAAGCCATAGGAACGAGTATTTCCGCTTAGTATACTAACTTATCGAAGGTCTTGCTCAGCCTCAACATCAGAGAAAATGTGGTTGTTTTATTAAATGCTTCGCAATTGAACAATAATGTAAAGGATGATTATTCTTCCGATACACACCGGCAAATGGATGGATTAGGTATTGTCAACAGGGTTGTTGTCTCCAGTGTGTGCGGGCTGGTTAACACTGGGATAAAGTGATTAAAGTTAACGGTAAAACGAATACAATCATTGGCTTATGGAAGCACTTCTCTAAGCGAGAGAAAGGTATATTATATATTTCTATATAAGCTATTTATGCTACCTTTTATATTCTTGATCCTAATGATAGAGGCCTAGGTGTAAAACAGCCGAGGTGATAGAGCAACGGCCCTGTCATAAATAAAACATAATGTGTAGGTTGGAGAGAGGGTTGGTTTTACCGGTTTACTCGCTCTGGGTTGTCTGTACTGCATGTGTTCTTGGCTGTTGTGCCGTGGCTGTGTTGGAATCGATTGCGAGTTGAACTTGAGTATGCCTTCCCATAAGGGAGTGCCCGGGGTTGGCTTGCGGTCAGCTCTGGCACAGCCATGGCACAATACAACAGGATATAATGTGATGCCGAAGACACATTTTTACTTGCTGTCATTAGCGTCCGTTAGAATCTATGTTCCTTTTTCCTTCTTCCTTTTTTTGTCGGAATACAACAGGATATAATGAGGACTACATGAAATATGTCTTGCATGTAATGGACATTAAAAAAAGGACTGGTCTTGCGATATATCTAGGTTGTTTTCTCTTCTTTGCTCTTTCTTCTTTTTACGAACAATTGAATCCAATGAACTGAGCAGGCTGGGAGAACATGCTTATAGCCTTGCTAAGACCTTCAAATATCAGCATGCATGTATAAGATTGTGCTGTTGTTATTTATATTAATATGATATATTATTGTTACTATTTATTTATTTATTTTCTGACTGTTTTCCATGTTATTTGGTTAGTTTTCTTAGGCATCCTCATAGATAATTATGTTATCATGGGACTGCCCATATCTCTCTCTGGCCAACGCCAGTTGTGGCCAAGGGTTTGCCTTAGGATGCAAAGGTGACTCATGAGTCAGGGAGATGGTCTGATGGTCTTAGTGACAACAGACCTAGACATGGGGGGAGGTTTTAGTGGGTGGAATATTAGGAAAACACAGCTATATGGACACTTAATGATTATGGTGCTTTTAATGGTAAGTATAAAAGCACCATAATTGGGTATCATTATGGTAAGTGGGGAAATAAGTGTAGCAAGTTATAATTGTAATGGCTTTGCAGATCTTAAAAAAAGAAGATACATTTTTACATGGGTAAAAGATAAAGAATATAATAATCTATTGTTTACAGGAAACTCATTCTACAAATATAGATGAGGTTGGGTGGGAAAAGGACTGGGAAGGAGAAATGCAAGTTCTCCCACTTAAAAAGATGAGAGAGGCCTGTGTTTTTCATCATAGGTACACTTCAACTATGACAGACAAAATGAGAAAAAAAGTCCAGAAAATCACATTGTAGGATTTTTAATGAATTGATTTGCAAATGATGGTGGAAAATAAGTATTTGGTCAATAGAAAAAGTTTCTCAATACTTTGTTATATACCCTTTGTTGGCAATGACAGAGGTCAAACGTTTTCTGTAAGTCTTCACAAGGTTTTCACACACTGTTGCTGGTATTTTGGCCCATTCCTCCATGCAGATCTCCTCTAGAGCAGTGATGTTTTGGGCTGTTGCTGGGCAACATGGACTTTCAACTCCCTCCAAAGATGTTCTATGGGGTTGAGATCTGGAGACTGGCTAGGCCACTCCAGGACCTTGAAATGCTTCTTACGAAGCCACTCCTTCGTTGCCCAGGCGGTGTGTTTGGGATCATTGTCATTCTGAAAGACCCAGCCACGTTTCATCTTCAATGCCCTTGCTGATGGAAGGAGGTTTTCACTCAAAATCTCACGATACATGGCCCCATTCACCATAATTTGCAAATAAATTAATTAAAAATCCTACAATGTTATTTTCTGGATTTTTTTTCTCTCATTTTGTCTGTCATAGCTGAAGTGTACCTATGATGAAAATTACAGGCCTCTCTCAACTTTTTAAGTGGGAGAACTTGCACAATTGGTGGCTGACTAAATACTTTTTTGCCCCACTGTATGCATAGTCACTTTAACCATACCTACATGTACATAGTACCTCACTCAGCCCGACTAACCGGTGCCTGTATATAGCCTCCCTACTGGTATTTTTCACTGTCTTTTTTACTGTTGTTTTTATTTCTTATCTATTGTTCACCTAATACCTTTTTTTACTGAAAAATTGCACTGTTGGTTAGAGCCTGTAAGTAAGCATTTCACTGTAAGGTCTCCTCTTATTGTCTACCTGTTGTATTCGGTGCACGTGAAAAAATCAACTTTGATTTGATTTAATGTCCTTAGGTCATCCTTTGTTTTCTGGGTAGTCCATTAGTCTTGATTGTGGCTGTGGAGGAGGACGTTCCCTGAGTATATCAGGAAGAGGGCTATTTTTTCCCCAGCAATTACACACATAGGACAATGTCCAGAAAGAACATTACTCATAATTGAATAATAGATTCTGTAGTATATGTCAAGAAAGAGTGCAGTTCAAACATGCAGCCAATGGCATCAACTATTACCCCTTTCACACTATGATGCCAACCTGAACAAAACCGTGTTGACTTGGATAGTCTTTTCACATTGTCCTTTTCAGCACGGTTCCAGCAACTATGGTGGATATGTAAACCCAGTTGAGTATAGCTTGGTTTGGCTCGGCTCGGGCCGTATGAAAAGCCCTTAGGCTTTGGCTATAAACAACTATTCAACAGTGTATGTGAATAAAGCACGACTAGTTGTCATGTTTCTACTTAATAACTGTGTTAAAGGTTGATTATTCTTTTCCTGATGACTATGAGTTCACCTTCATCAATGAAAAATATGTTGAGCATTGCGAAATGAATTAACACAGCTGCATAGAGCTATTAAAAATAAACCGTTTGAGCCGTAACCCTGGAGCAAACGTTATCTGAATGTTATCTCAATACGTTTCGACCATCCAAATGTACTGTGTTATTAAAGAAGGAGAAGGCGCTGGGTCTAATACTTTACACCGAATGCCACCTTCCTCCTTGGTCCGGACTGAAACCGAGCCTTCTTCAACAGATTGATTGCAGAGCTCTGTTTGACTAACACCTGGACATCTGAATAATCTTCTACCTATGGTGTGTGTGTGTGTGTGTGTGTGTGTGTGTGTGTGTGTGTGTGTGTGTGTGTGTGTGTGTGTGTGTGTGTGTGTGTGTGTGTGTGTGTGTGTGTTTCGTGCGTGCGTGCGTGCTATGCTCGTAGCCTACAAGACACGAGCATAGCAGATGATTTAATACAAAGGTCTTATCAATTCACATTCAGCTATGTTAGCTATGTATTCAGTGGGCATATTGAGCATTCAAAAAACACCTACGTCTTGCACATTTATCAGGAAGTTCATCGAACCTTTATGTTGTCAGACTGAAAGTTGATGCTAAGTAAGTAACTTAACAGGAAAGCTGTGGGTGTGAGGTGTTCCACGGGTTTTATTTTTTTTGTTTTCTTTAAAGCTGGAATCCGCAGTTGAAGTAATAACAAAGCGAGCACCCCACCTCTGCTTTTTATAAAAAGCTGAGGGATGAGCCTGGAGAACTGTAACCATTCTGAAGTTAATAGACACAGTAATGGATGCAAGGACTGACCATACATGAAATCAACATTTAAGTTTGAACCATGTTTTGAGGCTATACAGTGTATTTACACGACAACAAAAAAGTGTATATTTCAGGGTTATATCATTCATTCGTGAGTCCAAAAGTGTATGTAGCAACTAAGGATTATAGATTTCATTCCAGAGGGAAGTAGAAAAATAGTTGTCAAACTTTTGCTAAGTTTAAGAAAACGTCTGCCCTGTCACACACTGAAAGTTGATCCTACGTGCTTCACCAGGAAAGATGTGGGTGTAAGGTGTTCCACAGGTTTTGTTTATGTGTGTTATGTTTTTTAAGTGTGCAGGGAAACACTGTAATACCCTGCGGAAGAGCACCATGATCTGATAACACACCCACACTGCCCATTTTCCCATCCATAATTGATGGGCACAAAAATACACGGTTCTACCCACAATCCCTCTGCATATGGCCTCTTGACACAAACATAGGCCTAGAGAGACAAGCATAGTTATGAATAAATTGGAATCCCATAAGACAAATGAAATGAAGAGAAATATAAAGAAAAAGTTGTTCTTTAATTTGGATTCTGCATTATGGTCTTTTGACACAGACGTGTCCCTATCTAGACAAGCATTGTTATAAATACATTTGAATCGAGGAGCCAAAGTAAGCTATATATAAACTGTGAAATGAAAAAGTATTTATTCATACTTTATTGGAGATGCACAACTGAATGTTACCTCCAAATCAAATTAGTTTGGTGTAATTGGAAAAGCCAAAATAAAATGAACTCTCAGTTTAGTCTCAGGTTATTGGAGAGCATGTCAGACCATTTCATAAACGCTCCATTGACCACCATAATAGTTTGTTTATGAGAACTTGAGTTGACAGCAATTAGCCCTGAGGCTTGCTCGAGGAAGAGAGAGAGTAAATAGACTTAAGTTCTATGGTGCAGAATCTCATTTGCATGTGGGTCAGTTCTCTGTAGGCTATGTCACAATGTATCAAGTCTTGCAGAAAAACTTCACTGCATTGTGGTGGACTTACCATTAGGCAGAAGAGGCAAATTCCTCAGGCTTCACATCATTAAGAGGCCTTGTGAGCTCTACATAATTTGAAAAAATATATAGTAGGTGCATGGCTGTCCTGTGAGGATCCGAATGGGTCAGATCAGCTTGGCAATGGAATACAGTAACCAGACCCTCTCTCACCCACAGAGGGGAGGAGAGAGCTGCTGGGGGGTTGACAGTTCACAGCCTGTTGTAAATTCAAGGAGAGAGAACATCCCTCTCCAAATTTCAAAGAGGGATGTGCTTTGTCTACACAGAGGTTTCCCGCCAAAACTCTAAAACGTTCTAAATCGAATACTGGAAAATATTCCTAACAGAGAATGTGGGGAATGGTCAGTGGTGAGCTATAGAAAACTAATGTCATATTGTTTTTTATTTTCTGATGTCCTTAAAAGTGTTAAAGGAAATACTGTAACTTGAAAAGTAAATACTCTACATGTACGAAGTCTCCAGCTTTAACATTGTATTTGAAATATGAAAAAATATGAACATGTTTCTTAAGATAGGGATGTGATTTTAAGAGCCATGAGATAATTTGCCTCCTATAAACTTTGCACAGTAAGTAGCCACGCCCAGTGAGGTCAGAGAGAGTATCAGCCCAATGGAACCGTCCCGTTCTACCAAAGTGCATGAACTCTGAAAATCAACACGAGGAAGAGGTGAGAAGCTCACCATTCAGACAATCACTGGTACAGCTGATTAGCTGTCCTAAGTATCTAGAAAAGTGAATTTAAGTGGGACCACTCTACTACTCTTCTCAAATCACTGTAGTACGGTACTCTCATCACACAATGGGAACCATCAACACTGCTGGCTAGCCTATCTTCAAAGGAGCATCGTCCAGAGTGAACAACAGTAGAAGACGGGAAAGGGGAGACCCCTTTTGGACAATCAGATCCTTACAAGCGTGCCGTGAAAAGGCCCAGCAGCGGACCAAGTCATTGACACATAAATACTGTGGCGTTCAGCAGGTTAGCCACCAGGGGGAGACACATCGAGGTGACAGACGGTGTATACATCGCGAGGCGTTGACTCCATCTGCTGGACGTGCCAGGTCTCGACCGGTTCTCCGGCCAGGACTAATTGGGGTTAATTCGGAGTTGATGAGTAATCAAGGGCTGATTGCTCACCAGCTGTGCAAGGCCCATAAAGTTGCCAAAAGGGCAGCACACAGTTAGAGAGGAGAAAGGACTGCTGTATAGTTGGAGACGGTTACAGAGGTAACAGGAGTGAGTGCAGTTTTGATCCCGACAGGATACAGCAAGACCCAGAAGACGGTATCCCGGAGAGGATCTCATGGACCTATCCTTTTCTCTTTGACTTATTATTTAAATAAACACCCTTGAAACGGAGCTAATCCTACTCTGTCCGTGTCTGATCTATGTACATGTCTTGACCAAACCCCCTGGTCTGCCACAATGCATTCATGATTTCTTACTCTAAACAGGCGGCGGTTTGTGTGTGAAGTATATGATTACTTTGAGAATAGTTTCTAATAAGTATCAACGATAAGTGTCTCTATTTCTCTCTCTCTCTGCTTCCTATTCCATCTCTTTTGTAAAAAGCCACAACGTCAGTCCACTAGGGACCTTTTCCTAATGTATTAAGTTTGTATGTTATCCTCTATCATTTAGTTAGCTAGTAAATAACTAAACCAATTTGTGTAGTACTGAATCATAAGGCTAGAGTTTTTGCAGATGCGGGAGGTTACGACTGTTCAGAATGATGATATAAGAATTTATGATTAATACATTGACTTTTATGGATGTGAAAGATAAAGACCTTCAGAGTTTAATTCAGGAGATGGTAACTCTTTGAACAACTGCTCGTGGTGCCCCAAAGTCCTAATGAGTTAATTGTTACATGATTAATTTAAATCAGGTAACAATTAAACATAGCTAGTTGATTCGATAATAACAGTCATCAGATCAATGAAAGGAAAGTCACGACCACTAGTAATATATCATGTATTTACAGTACTAGTCAAAAGTTTGGAAACGCCTACTCATTCAAGGGTTTTTCTTTATTTGTACTATTATCTACATAGTAGAATAATAGTGAAGACATCAAAACTATGAAATAACACATATGGAATAATGTAGTAACCAACAAAGTGTTAAACATATGTAAATATATTTAATACTTTAGATTCTTCAAAGTAGCCACCCTTTGCCCTGATGACAGATTTGCAAACTCTTGGCATTCTCTCAAGCAGCTTCACGAGGTAGTAACCTGGAATGCAGCTTGTTGAGAGGTTGTTGTCCTTGCACCACATGGTCAGGTCTCTGACCTCCTCCCTACAGGCTGTCTCATTGTTGTCAGTGATCAGGCCTACCACTGTTGTGTCATCGGCAAACTTAATGATGGTGCTGGAGTCTTGCCTGGCCGTGCAGTCATGAGTGAACAAGGAGCACAGGAGGGGACTTAGCACACACCCCTGAGGGATCCCCGTGTTGAGGTTCAGCGTGGCGCATGTGTTGTTGCCTACCCTCACCACCTGGGGAAGTGTTCAGTCCCAGGTTCTTTAGCTGAGTGATGAGCTTGGAGGGAACTATGGTGTTGAACACTGATCTGAATATAAGACTTGCAGCGTTACAAGTGTTACCAGTTATGAGTTTTGTACTTAGAGTTTTTTTTAAATCCCCACACGCTTGTGGAAATGGCACCAATGCGATTGAAAAAACGATCCTTTGGACCTTCTGGAGTAACTAAGGACACAATTAATGCACACAATAAAAACATCTACAGTACCTTACACATTCACTCACTCACATACATACGCTTGCACGCACATACCTACGCACGCACGCAAACACACACCATACGTATACACTTGTGCATGCATGCACTATTCCGAGAGGCCAAGAGGACTCGGAGTGTTTGTATTGAGTAACATTTTTAGAAGTACCTGCAATCGATGGTAAGAGGAAGGTGATTCACTCCATAGGGATTAGGTGGTGTGTGTGTGCGTCTGTGGCCAGGCAGCCATAGGTTTACATTGCCATTAGTCGTGACACCACATCGGTTCTGCACTCCCAAGGTGCCACAATGCCGGGTGGTTGACAAAGCACTAACGACTGGAGGGGAGGGCTGACAGCCAGAGACACTGCCAGTAGCCAGCAACTCATCAACACAGCTGATAGAGTACGAGAGGAAGAATGAACACAGGCGAGGACAATTTAGTTACTTTTTCCGTTGGTGGAGAAGTAGTGATGGTAGCCATTTGATTTGAACTGTGCTTCTCAACAGCTTTCTAAGAAGAGATTTTTATTTACTGGTGGTTATTATATTATCTACTCTGAACTATAAATGCAAATAAGGAGTGTGTTTTTTGTGGGGGATATTTTGAAGTGTTTACCAGTAGACAATCTATCCTCAAATGACCTTACACAAATAGTCTCATAGGCATATTATTGTTTTTGATGCTTTGCGGGCTGGATAAAATTGCTTGGCTCAGCAAGATTAACAAAAGGTCACATGCAATCCCTAAAGGCCAAAGCAATGCAGACATGCAATTTATATCCGCTGCTATTTTACCACCAAGCCGTATCCTTATTCTGTCATGGCATGCTAATATGCAAATGATATACTAATGCTAATAATAACATAAATATGGTAGTCATGACACCAATGTTTCTTGATCACCTTGTCTCACATCAGAGATTGCAGATGTGGAGGGAAAGAAAGGGTGGGTTGAGGAGGGAGAGAGAGAGAGGGTGGGGGAGAGGGAGAAAGGGGAAGAGGGAGAGAGAGGGAAAAAGAGAGGGAGAGGGGTAGAGGGAGAGAGAGAGGGTGGGGGAGATGGAGAAAGGGGGAGAGGGAGAGAGAGAGGGGGAAAGAGAGGGAGAGAGAGGGGTAGAGGGAGGGAGAGATAGAGGGGGAGAGGGAGAGAGACTGTTAAAGGACAAGCCACAGAGGACACCCCCTCAGCTCAGTCAAGCTTGGGTAGGTCAATGGCGGCTGTGAGTGAAAATAACTTACTCATGACTATCTGACTGTCAGCTGCTGATATCTTTGTAGTGCAAGTGGACTCTTATTAGCATCAACATAACACATTGATTGATTGGTTAATTATTTAATTGATTGAATGGTTTATTCTTAACCATTAGACAGAGAGAAAATTCCCACTTGGGCAAAGTGTGACACTGATTTTAGCTTGCGGGCCACCTCATTACGACATTCCAACTCACCTTCGCTACATGCACATACATGCAGAGCTATACTGCAGAACCACACTAAAACAACTAAACCAAAAACATGATGCTGAGAGAGACCTGACGACCTGAGTGCTTAACTGAACAGTACAACAGGCCACAGACTAGGCTGTCTCTGTTTCTGTGTGTGTGTGTGTGTGTGTGTGTGTGTGTGTGTGTGTGTGTGTGTGTGTGTGTGTGTGTGTGTGTGTGTGTGTGTGTGTGTGTGTGTGTGTGTGTGTGTGTGTGTGTGTGTGTGTGTGTGTGTGTGTGTGTGTGTGTGTGTGTGTGTGTGTGTGTGTGTGTGTGTGTGTGTGTGTGTGTGTTGACAGTGGTTTTGTCTCCCTGTCAAGGACATCTAATCAGAAAATGGAAACCTATTCTAGTTTCTGCAAGCCAGCATGTGCAACAGTGGAAGGATATGGACAGACATGCCATAGTCAATCCACAGATACCCAAACCTTTTAGTTTATACTGTTGACATCAGAAATGCGAGTCTTTACCTAGTATTTACGAGCACTATTATTTAGACTGCCTGTCTGCCTCACTGCTATTTGTGATGTAATCTTCATAGGTATGCTTGATGTCATACTCATATATATGCTGCCATATTGTAGCCTTAAAAGAACACTGCTTCTTTGACTGCCTGTCTACTTCCTGCTTATGTTTGCAACAGAGATGTGCGGTCAGGGAAGGCAGGGTAGGCACTCAGTGATGTGCGGTCAGGGTAGGCAGGGTAAGCAGTGCCTACCCTGTGATAATGAATTGAAGAAACTGGAGTGAAAAAAATATATATATACATTTGATCAATAATCATTTTGTCATCCTCAGGTTTTTTGTGCATGATAAAATTGATTTCAGAACTAGTTCTTCCCAAATTTTTAGTGATCTGGTACAAAATGCGTAAGGAGGCCAGGGAAAAGGCAACCTCCCATGTTAGAAACACCACTAGATGAACAAGATGTCAGTTTCCATCCATTCAGCTCTGCTTCAAGTGCAAGTGATTGCCGCAGCTCTGACTAATCCCCTTCCCAACCAACATGGCATGACAGGAAGTGGATTATTAATGAGTCTAACTTGATGGAGCTTTTCCAAACCTGTTGTGAGTTTGAGAAAGAAACTGTGGAGAAGAAGCTAATAACCAAAGCAAGTATGATCAAGATTAGATGGCAGTATATCAACAACCACACAGGAGAGCGAAGTTCTTGTCCATCCTTGAGGGGCATACCTGAAAACAACCCGTCAACTGTCAGCTTCAGCCATTATGTTCACTTGAGTCACATACCAAGACATTTACGATTGGTCAACGTCAATGAACCTACTGGTTCCCAGAAAGACGACCTTCAATGCCCTACAGTCAACATAGTATTTGCTAACTGCAATAGAAAGTGAACACAAGCTAATGAACAACGCTATAATTGATAAGTTTCTCCAAGATGCAGAGGCTGGACAAGGCATAGACATATGTGGAGATGGGAGGTCTGATTCACCTGGCTACAGCGCTAAGTACACAAGTTACTCGTTCAGGGAAGATCAGTCAAAGAAGATTATTTACATGGAACTAGTACAAGTAGGCTACATTTATATATTTTCAGGACATTATAGGTATTGTATACATTGTTGGGACATTACATTTATTATACAGTCGCAAGAAAAAGTATGTGGACCCTTTGTAAATACCTGGATTTCTGCATAAATTGGTCATAAAATTTGATGTGACTTCATCTAGGTCACAACAATAGACAAACACAGTCTGCTTAAACTAATAACACACAAACAATTATACGTTTTCATGTCTTTATTGAACACACCGTGTAAAACATTTATTTTATTTTTTATTTTACCTTTATTTAACTAGGCAAGTCAGTTAAGGACAGATTCTTATTTACAATGACGGCCTAGGAACAGTGGGTTAACTTCTTGGTGACAGGGTAAACAGAGAAAACTGCCTGCTACTCTGTCCCAGATGCTAATATATGCATATTATTAGTAGTATTGGATAGAAAACACTCTGAAGTTTCTAAACTGTCTCAATGATGTCTGTGAGTATAACAGAACTCATATAGCAGGCAAAAACCTGAGAAAAATCCAACCAGGAAGTGGGAAATCTGAGATTTGTAGTTTTTCAACTATTTGCCATTCCAATAGTGTAAATGCGGTCATACTGCACTTCCTAAGGCTTCCATTAGATGTCACCAGTCTTTAGAACTTTGTTTGAGGCTTCTACTATGAAGGGAGCTGAATGAGAGTGGATTGAGCCAGGTGTCTGGCAGAGTGCCACAGGCTTGTGATGCGCAGTCACGAGAGAGTTAGCTCTCGTTCCATTGCTTTTCTACAGACATAGGAATTCTCCGGTTGGAACATTATTGAAGACTTATGATAAAAACATCCTAAAGATTGATTCTATACTTAGTTTCTACGGGCTGTAATGGAACGTTTTGAACTTTTCGTCCGACGTTCGACTGGATCTGCACGCGCGTTTGGATTTGTTTACCAAACACCCTAACAAAAGAAGCTATTTGGACATAAATTATTAACTTTATCGAACAAGTCAAACATTTATTGTGGAACTGGGATTTCCTGGGAGTGCATTCTGATGAAGATCATCAAAGGTAATTGAATATTTATAATGCTATTGCTGACTAATGTTGACTACACAATATGGCAGATATCTTTTTGGCTGCTATGTTGTCTGAACGCTGTACTCAGATTATTGCAATAATTTTTTTTGAAATCTGACACAGCGGTTGCATTAAGGTGAAGTACTGTATATCTCTAATTCCATGTATAACAGTTGTATTTTCATCAACATTTATGATGAGTATTTCTGTAAATTGATGTGGCTCTGCAAAATCACTGCATGTTTTAGAACTACTGAACGTAATGCGCCAATGTAAAATTATATTTTTTTTTATATAAATATGCACTTTATCGAACAAAACATACATGTATTGTGTAACATGAAGTCCCATGAGTGTCATCTGATGAATATCAAAGGTTAGTGATACATTTTTTCTCCATTTGTGTTTTTTGTGACTCCTCTCTTTGGCTGTAAAAATGGCTGTGTTTTTCTGTGAGTTGGTGGTGACCTAACATAATCGTTTGTGGTGCTTTCGCTGTAAAGCCTTTTTGAAATCAGACACTGTTGCTGGATTAAAAATAATTTTGTCTTTAAATGATGTAAAAATCCTTGTATGCTTGAGGAATTTTAATCATGAGATTTTTGTTGTTTTGAATTTGGCGCCCTGCACTTTCACTGGCTGTTGGTGAGGTGCGACGGTACCGTCCTACATATCCCAGAGAGGTTAACTGCCTTGTTCAGGGGCAGAACGACAGTTTTTTGTTTTTTTACCTTGTCAGCTGGTGGATTCACAGTGCAGGGTGGGAAAAGTATGTGAACTCTTGGATTTAATAACTGGTTGATCATCCTTTGGCAGCAATAACCTCAACCAAATGTTTTCTGTAGTTGCAGAACAGACCTGCACAACAGTCAGGAGGAATTTTGGACCATTCCTCTTTCAAAAACTGTTTCAGTTCAGCAATAATCTTGGGATGTCTGGTGTGAACAGCTCTCGAGGTCATGCCACAGCATCTCAATCGGGTTGAGGCCAGGACTCTGATTGGGCCACTCCAGAAGGCGTATTTTCTTCTGTTGAAGCCATTCTGTTGTTGATTTACTTCTGTGTTTTGGGTCGTTGTCCTGTTGCATCATCCAACGTCTGTTGAGCTTCAATTGACAGATAGCCACTCTCCTACAAAATGTCTTGATACATTTGGGAATTCGCTTTTTTGTCAATGATAGCAAGCTGTCCAGGCCCTTGGGCAGCAAAGCACCCCCAAACCCTGATCCTCCCTCCACCATACTTTACAGTTGGGATGAGGTTTTACTGTTGGTGTGCTGTGCCATTTTTCTCCACACATAGTGTTGTGTGTTCCTTCCAAAAAACTCAACTATAGTTTCATCTGTCCATAAAATATTTTTCCAGTAGAAAATCCAGGTGCACTTTTGCAAACTTCAGACGTGCAGCAATGTTTTTTTGGGGCAACAGTGGCTTCTTCCGTGGTGTCCTCCCATGAACACCATTCTTGTTAGCGTTTTACATATCGTAGACTTAGCCATGAGAATAGGACAATGAACCTTGTTGTCTCAGATTTGATCTTTTGCTCAATACCCCCCCATGTTTGTAAGAGATTCCTCCACCCCAGGCATCCTCAAATAGTGTTAGTCATAGTTTTTTGGCATTGCCATCAGCGAGGGAACAGCTGCTTTGAAATCAACGAAAGCTGCTATACTATCTGCAAAGCATTGCTACAGTACTTATTACCATTTCACACCTGTTACACGTGCAGTGTGACTGCTATGTAGACCACCTGCACTCATCTATCATCCTGAGCTCCCACATCTCCCACATGCTGACCTCTGATGTCACCTACTAAGGAAATTACCTACCGTCTGCAGTTAAATGCAACAACAAAACATTATTTATAAAATCTATTAATATGGTTTCTGAACAGTAATTTGTTAACAATCATGATAGCTTGGTTACTAACGGAGCAGAACTCATTCTGAGTGACAGTGCTAATCTCATTGTTGAGTTTTATAATGTGTATATAGTTTGTGTTCAGAATGTTAATTTAAAGAAAACTTGGAATAATGTTATTTCTTTAAAACATTTATTTGTATACTATGTCGTGAGCCTCCTCTACTTTCTGCAATCCAACATAGCTTGCATTGGGATAAGGGTATTTCGATCAAATTGCTGCCATCACACAGGCTGGGAGTACCCGGCCTTGGCCTCGACAGACGTTCTCAACTCAGCATCCATTACAAAGTGATCCTGTAGGAATCCAGTCTGTATTGTCTAGACAAGAGAGAAAATAAATACATGACAATGTTATATCCAACAACTTTTTTTTAAACAACACGCCTATACAACATAAAATATAACAATAGGCTCAGGGATCATTAGGCCCATTCATTTATAAGCCATATTGATGGCACAAAACTATTGACAGCTCTCTTGGTCTTGTATACTTGAAGGCTACTTGGTTGTAAGGACAGACGCTGGGACGCTGGGACGCTGGGAGACGAGAAGTACAGGGAGTAAACATTTAATAAATAACGGACATGAAAACAGAACACGGGGATCAAACTGAGGAATATAGACAGATATAGAAGGGGCAATCAACAAAGGGAAGGAGTCCAGGTGAGTCCAATGAAGCGTTGATGCGCGTAATGATGGTGACAGATGTGTGTAATGATGTGCAGCCTGGCGCCCTCAAGCGCCAGAGACGGGGAGCAACGCTTGAGGAGGCTGAGGCGTGGGAGCCCGACGAGCTGGCGGAAGCGTGGGAGCCTGATGAGCTGGCTGAGGCGTGGGAGCCTGACGAGCCGGCTGAGGCATGATGTGGGACTGGAGCCAGTCGACCCGGCTGAGGCATGATGCGGGCTGAGAGCCTGCCGAGCCAACCGAGGCAAGAAAACCTCTCGAGTCAGCTAAAGGATTGGAAGCCTGGTGAGCACCCGGACCCGACGTCACAACCCACCCCCCCTCCCCCAAAGTCCCTGAATCTTCCAATACTGGTGTCAGCATTCTGTAAGGACAGACGCTGGGAGACGAGAAGCAAGTACAGGGAGTGAACATTTAATAAACAACAGACATGAAACAGAACACGGACAGCATCTGGACAGGAAAAACAAAACAACATTAATGCTGACACAGGGATCAAACTGAGGAGCAAAAAAAAATATAGAGGGGGCAATCAACAAAGTGAAGGAGTCCAGGTGAGTCCAATGAAGCGCTGATGTGCACAATGATGGTGACAGGTGTGCGTCAGAGAGGGGGAAAGGGAGCAGGCGTGTCAATGGTCAACTTATTGTTGAAAGGGTGTGAATGGTCCAGTGTGAGCAGTGGAGGTCGGGGCCATTAAAAAAATGTTTTTAATAATTATGGGCATTCAATTATTTCTACTACATTATATCATATTCCATTCACCCAGCTCAATGTAACATCAATAGGTTTAGTTTCAAGTGAAAAAGTGGAAGGAAGGAAGGAAGAAGGAAGACTGAAGACTGAAAAGGAAGACTGAAGAAGGCGGGTGCAGAATGCCTTGTGAAAAAAACACAGAAATGAATGTCCCTCAAACTGACCAAATAATAGTACTTCTAAGCTGATCTGCTCACTCGTGGGCAACAATATCCAAACTGGATAATAACTCAAAACAACTTGTAAGGCTAGAGAATTTTATAGGCAAACACGGTAAGAATAGAGAACCAAACTCTATAAGAAAACTAAGAGACTCTTTGACTGACACGGATTACCTATTTTCACCAACCTGTACGGTAAGCTTGGAAACCGAACTACTAAAATCTATAAGTGATAAATTAGGTGTGCTTAAGTTAGTCCGTAAAGATATACACGGGATGAAGGCGAGCCTTGAAATTAGTCATGAGAAAGCCGCAACACTGGAAAAATAAACTGAAGCGTACAGTCAATGTTATCGAAGCTGACGTTAACGTAAAAGAGAGAACAAGTTGTTAAGAGAATCCAGACATGATATACAGACTAGTGCTTACCAGAATTTAAGAGGATGAAGGTGAAGATCCAGAGAGTGTGGTGAAAGAATTCATGGTTAAAGCTCTGCAGATCCCAGGCGACACTGTCGACCAAATTAAATTTGAACGTGTACATCGTTTCGGACAGAGAGGACAGCAATACTAGCGCTGAATTATTGCCAAATGTGCATAATTTAAAGATCAAATAATGGTTAAAAGCCTGGACAAAAGACTCACCGGCTTTAAAAAAAGCCATGAACGGTCAGACAATAGACTAAAAGGGAGACGTGTAGCTGTCGTAGTCGACAAGCTATACATTAATAACCAACTGTTCAGAGACACAAAGATCCCTCCTGTCACACCCTGACCATAGAGAGCCATCAGGGATCTCTGGCCTGGGCATCGGTGCAGAGGAAGGCTTCAGCCTTGGAGCAGGACTGGACGCTGCGTCTGGCCTAGGCACCAGTGCAGAGGAAGGCCCCTGCCATGGAGCTGGGTTGGATGCTGTGCCTGATTGATGACACAATCCTCAGGTCGAGTGCGTGGAGCCGGCACAGGACGCTCCGAGCTGGGGAGGCGCACTGGAGACGTGGAGCCGGTCCAGGTTTGACCGGACTGATGACACACACTGCGCCGATGCCCAGTCCGGGCACAGCATTCAGCCCGGCTCCATGGCCGGATCCGTGGTCTGGGCAGGGGCTACGACCCGCACCGGAGCCGCCACCGACACTAGTCAACCCCCCTACCATCCCCATTTGGTTTCAGGTTCTGCGGCCGGAGTCAGCACCTTTGTGGAGCACCTTTCTATGTGGGTGTTTTGCTATGGTTCCCATTTAGAGGCAGCTGATTATCGTTGTACTTAAAACTTGTTGGGGACTAGGGTTCCGATTTTGGAACACCCCCCACGTTCAGCTGGAAGGTGGCGCATGGAACGCAAAAATATTCCTAAAAATATTTCACCTCCATACATTAACACGTCCAATGGCTCAAATGAAAGACAAACACCTTGTTTATCTACCCAGCAAGTCAGATTTCTAAAATGTTTTACGGCGAAAACATAGCACATATTTATGTCAAACCACCACCGAAGACACGGCTAATTTGCATAGCCAAGTTGAAAAAAATATGCAATCAACAAACGCAGGATTAAAAGAAAAATAATGCACTAACCTTTTGAAATCTTCATCAGGTGACAGTAATATAACATGTTACACAGTACATTTATGTTTTTTTCAATAATATGCTATATATATCCATAAATCTCTGTTTACAATGATGCATCATTCAAAAAATGCTACTCAAATGTCCTGAGAAATGACGATAGCTCCGGCAGATAACGTCAGCTAACAAGGAATACACATCATAAACTTTGACTAAATATGCATGTTCTACATATATATAGTTAGATACACTTCTTCTGAATGCAATCGCTGTGTTACATTTATTTTTAACGTTACAGGTTTCGTTCACTAGGCTATACTATGAGTCGGCGCTCAAAAAGTAGCATTATGGCTCCTCTATCTTGGAGTCCACATAAACCCAAATTTACCACATAAATATTCCCTTACCTTTGCTGTTCCTCCATCAGAAGACCTGGAAGGAATTATACTTACCTTTAGTTTTGCAGTCTGTGTCTTTCGGTTCTCAAAAACGACACATTTCGGTTGAAATGTAGCCAAAAGTCAAGTGGATGCGCACCAAAACGTTGAACTTACATATTATATGTCGATTAAACTTGTCAAACTAACTTCATAATCAAGCTTTAACATGTTATAAAGGTGTACAGCAATTGTGAGGACGAACAGAAACACAGGCACCGTTTAATCGATCTTGGAAAAAAGACAGGACCTGACCAGAGCGCGCATAAAAGTGACCTGTTTTTTCACGTGACCGAAAGGTTTCGGCCCCGCCAAAACTCTCGTGAGCGCGCGATTCTCACAATGAGAAGCCCCATTGAAAGCTGAGATCATGCTGAAGACAGAGAGACTGTTCCCAGAACTGTAACTGCTTGGGAAGGGTGGGGGCGATGACGTCAAAGTTGGGCCAACTTTTATGATGACAAGAGAGAGTTTGGGAGAATGACTGCCCTGAGAGTTCTGCTTTACATACAGACATAATTCAAACTGTTTTAGAAGCTTTAGAGTGTTTTCTATTCAATAATATGTTTTATTTGCATATATTAGCAACTTTTGACAAAAAGAAATTATGTTTACTATGGGCACGCAATTACTCCAGCGGGGCAGTAGACAGCCCTATCCCCATGAGGTTTTACGGTGTCCCTGTTCCCACCTGCATTATGGGATATTGTTTTGTGTATGTGCATGTTGCACCACGGATGTCGCGTTTCGTTGTTTGTTTATTGGTTTTTGAAGTTTCACTTGAAACCGACCTTTCCGACGAACATTACACCTCCATGGCTATTCTAAATGGATGGGCCCCTCTCTCTTAAAGGCCCTAGTCTCCATGTGTTCAGGGATGGTCAACCATCCCTGAACACATGGACGACAACCCAAATTGGGATGGAGGGAGGTTTTAGTGGGTGGAACATTGGAGGACAATTAGAGGTTTATATAGTCGCAGCTACAGTATAGTTAACAGTGCAATGGTACATGGTACATCTACAGTTGATATAGTTGAACATGGAACGAGGAAGAGCTCGGTATTGTTGTTTTGAAAATGTTTGTGAAGTGTATTCGAAAGTTCTTAGTAGTTGGGATCACGCAACGCAGTTGGCATCAGTTGCTAGGACTGCTAGTCTCTGCCCAGCGATCCTGCCGACCAAGGATGGGTCTTAGGAGCTATTTGGCGTTGCAGCTAGCCTAATTACTAGCTAGCTGCATATTAAGCTAGCAGAGTTTTCGTGAGGGGCTTGAACGCAGGCCATGATGCGGTTAGCCATTGTGGCTGGGACCGCAAATTGTCCCGGGTTTGTGGCTGTCTAAGTCCCTACTTCTGGTTGTTTTCAATCTTCCCTGTCACCTGCCCTGTCTGAAACTGTGAGGAGTAACAGCATAACCAACGTTGCTAGCTACCATGACAAAGACCAAAGCCAGCGGGAGTACCGTTGAGAACAGTGGTGTCTCTCTATCACAATTGAAGGATCTTTTAAACAAACAAAAAGAGTTCTACAAGCAGTTGTTACAACAACAAGAAAATAACTTCAAGTGTTTTGTCCAAATACTGGTGGATCCAACTAATAAAAGAATGGACGACATGACCAGAGAGGCCCAGGATCTGAAGAACAGTTTGCAGTTCTCCCAGGGCCAGCTCGATGAGTTGAAACAGGAAAATGGCAAGATGATAGCAATCTGTAAGTCATTGAGAGAGGACATCAGTTCTGTGTGTGAATCCATGATAACAAGGACGCAGAAATCGAGGGAAAATCAAGGCGGAAGAACATGGTTGTGGACGGAATTCCAGAGGAAGATAGAGGTGGAGTGCGCCCAGAGGACTAAAAAACCCACCACTGGCCCAGGTGACAGGCCCAGGCCGATAGTGGTCAAGTTCCTGAAGGACAAGGTAGCTGTTATGGAAAGAGCCAACAGGACAATGACCCAAAGCACATCTCCAAACTGTGCAAGAACTATTTAGGGAAGCAGTCAGCTGGTATTCTGTCAATAATGGAGTGGCCAGCACAGTTACCGGATCTCAACCCTATTGAGCTGTTGTGGGAGCAGCCTGACCATATGGTATTTAAGAAATGCCCATCAAGCCAATCCAACTTGTGGGAGGTGATTCAGGAAGCATGGGGTGAAATGTCTTTAGATTACCTCAACAAATTGACAACTAGAATGCCAAAGGTATGCAAGGCTGTAATTGCTGCAAATGGAGGATTCTTTGACGAAAGCAAAGTTTGAAGGACACAATTATTATTTCAATTAAAATCATTATATATAACCTTGTCAATATCTTGACTATATTTCCTGTTCATTTTGCAACTCATTTCATGTATGTTTTCATGGAAAATAAGGACATTTCTAAGTGACCCCAAACTTTTGAATGGTAGTGTATATCTTCCTCAACGAGGACTATCCTGAAGCTGTGCGTTAGAAGAAGAAAGAACTGATCCCAGCCATGAACGCTGCCAGAGCATGTTGGGACATTGCTGACATCCGCTATGACAGGCTCATTGTCTACTGTTCAGGTTATTAACCTCTCTGGTACAAGTGGGACGGTAGCATCCCATCTCGACAACAGCCAGTGAAATTGCAGGGCGCCAAATTCAAAACAACAGAAATCCCATAATTATAATTCCTCAAACACACAAGTATTATACACAATTTTAAAGATAAACTTCTTGTAAATCCAACCACAGTGTCCAATTTCAAAAAGGCTTTACAGAGAAAGCACACTATGCGATTATGTTATGTCAGCGCCTAGTCACATGAAACCATACAGCCATTTTCCAGCCAAGGAGAGGGTTCACAAAAGTCAGAAATAGCGATTAAATGAATCACTAACCTTTGATGATCTTCATCAGATGGCACTCACAGGACTTCATGTTACACAATAAATGTGTGTTTTGTTCGATAAAGTTAATCTTTATGTCCTAAAACCTCAGTTGAAATTGGCGCTTTATGTACAGTAATCATTGTCTCAAACAAACATCCGGTGAAAATGCAGAGAGCCACATTAAATTATAGAAATACTCATCATAAACATTGATGAAAGATACAAGTGTTTAACATACATTTAAAGATAAACTTCTCCTTAATGCAACCGCTGTGTCAGATTTCAAAAAGGCTTTACGGCAAAAGTACACCACGCGATTATGTTAAGTCAACGCCTAGCCACAAAAAAACATTTTCCAATCAAGGAGAAGTGTCACAAAAGTCAGAAATAGGGTTAAAATTAATCACTTACCTTTGATGATCTTCATCTGGTGGCACTCCCAGGTCTCCATGTTAGACAATAAATGTTTGTTTTGTTCGATAATGTCCCTCTTTGTGTCCCTCTAATGTCCCTCTAATAGTATCCATACCCATTGGATGCAGTGAATACAATATAGTGGTTATATCCAGGAAAGCCAAAGTTCCAACAGCTGGGCCTAAAATAGCATATATCATACAACATTTTTGCTGTTTGAAGTTCAAAATATTTGCTGGTCTGATGTGATTAATTAGGAGCCTCCAGACGCTGCACTTGATTAATTTATGAAATTGCTTTCTTCCAATTATTGATAAACATGCACCATTTTACTTCCGGGTTGGGGCGAGCGGTCGCATTCGCACTTTGGTCCGCAGGTAGTATTACTTTTCATTACTTTTCATTACATTTCATTATAGTACATTATAGTTTCATTATAGTACAACGGTTTGATTTGTCTAATCTTAGCAATTTCTTCTTAGCTAGCTACATAGCCGTCTTTGTATCAAAGATAATTGCGTAATTATCGTATTTCGTCGTCCTAACGTAGTCTACTGCCCAGCAGCTAGCCACATAGCTAACGTCCACCGTATAGCACCACTGTAGAAACTATTACACTCAACTGAACGACTTGATTAGTGTAGTGTTAGCTAGCTACATAGTTGTCTTTGCTGTCTTCGTATCCAAGATAATTGTGTAGTTTAGAGTGTGTAGTCTTAGAGTGATTATCTTAATTTACCGAGGTTAGCTAGCCAGCTATTTGTCATCCTTAACGTAGGAGACACTGCTAGCTAGCTAACAGCTAACAGCTAGCCAGCTATTTGTCGTCCTTAACGTAGGAGACACTGCTAGCTAGCTAACAGCTAACAGCTAGCCAACGTCTACCGAATATAACTTCTGCACTCAACAACCCGGTCGCATTCCGCTTCGCTCCACAGGTAGTATCACATTTTCATTTCATTACAGCACAACGGTTTGATTTGCTTGATCGTAGCTAGCTACATAGCTAGCTACATACCCGTCTTTGTATCAAAGATAATTGTGTAGTCTAGAGCGATTTTCTAGGTTAGCTAGCCAGCTATTGTCGTTCTTTTAACGCAACGTAACGTAATCAACACTGCTAGCTAACCAGCTAGCCCCCGAATAGCTGCACTGTAGAAACTATTACACTCAACGGAACGACTTGATTAGTGTAGTGTCAACAACGCAGCCACTGCCAGCTAGCCTACTTCAGCAGTACTGTATCACTTTAATCATTTTAGTCAATAAGATTCTTGCTACGTAAGCTTAACTTTCTGAACATTCGAGACGTGTAGTCCACTTGTCATTCCAATCTCCTTGCATTAGCGTAGCCTCTTCTGCAGCCTGTCAACTATGTGTCTGTCTATCCCTGTTCTCTCCTCTCTGCACAGACCATACAAACGCTCCACACCGCGTGGCCGCCCACCCTAATCTGGTGGTCCCAGCGCGCACGACCCACGTGGAGTTCCAGGTCTCCGGTAGCCTCTGGAACTGCCGATCTGCGGCCAACAAGGCAGAGTTCATCTCAGCCTATGCCTCCCTCCAGTCCCTCGACTTCTTGGCACTGACGGAAACATGGATCACCACAGATAACACTGCTACTCCTACTGCTCTCTCCTCGTCCGCCCACGTGTTCTCGCACACCCCGAGAGCTTCTGGTCAGCGGGGTGGTGGCACCGGGATCCTCATCTCTCCCAAGTGGTCATTCTCTCTTTCTCCCCTTACCCATCTGTCTATCGCCCCCTTTGAATTCCATGCTGTCACAGTTACCAGCCCTTTCAAGGTTAACATCCTTATAATTTATCGCCCTCCAGGTTCCCTCGGAGAGTTCATCAATGAGCTTGATGCCTTGATAAGCTCCTTTCCTGAGGACGGCTCACCTCTCACAGTTCTGGGCAACTTTAACCTCCCCACGTCTACCTTTGACTCATTCCTCTCTGCCTCCTTCTTTCCACTCCTCTCCTCTTTTGACCTCACCCTCTCAGGAGCCTCTCACAAGGCAGGCAATACGCTTGACCTCATCTTTACTAGATGCTGTTCTTCCACTAACCTCATTGCAACTCCCCTCCAAGTCTCCGACCACTACCTTGTATCCTTTTCCCTCTCGCTCTCATCCAACACTTCCCACACTGCCCCTACTCGGATGGTATCGCGCCGTCCCAACCTTCGCAAGGATGGGTCTCTCCCCGCTACTCTCTCCTCTTCCATCCTATCATCTCTTCCCTCTGCTCAAACCTTCGCCAACCTATCTCCTGATTCTGCCTCCTCAACCCTCCTCTCCTCCCTTTCTGTATCCTTTGACTCTCTATGTCCCCTATCCTCCAGGCCGGCTCGGTCCTCCCCTCCCGCTCCGTGGCTCGACGACTCATTGCGAGCTCACAGAACAGGGCTCCGGGCAGCCAAAGCGGAAATGGAGGAAAACTCGCCTCCCTGCGGACCTGGCATCCTTTCACTCCCTCCTCTCTACATTTTCCTCCTCTGTCTGTGCTGCTAAAGCCACTTTCTACCACTCTAAATTCCAAGCATCTGCCTCTAACCCTAGGAAGCTCTTTGCCACCTTCTCCTCCCTCCTGAATCCTCCTCCCCCCTCCCTCTCTGCAGATGACTTCGTCAACCATTTTGAAAAGAAGGTCGACGACATCCGATCCTCGTTTGCTAAGTCAAACGACACCGCTGGTTCTGCTCACACTGCCCTACCCTGTGCTCTGACCTCTTTCTCCCCTCTCTCTCCAGATGAAATCCGCGTCTTGTGATGGCCGGCCGCCCAACAACGTGCCCGCTTGACCCTATCCTCCTCTCTTCTCCAGACCATTTCCGGAGACCTTCTCCCTTACCTCACCTCGCTCATCAACTCATCCCTGACCGCTGGCTACGTCCCTTCCGTCTTCAAGAGAGCAAGAGTTGCACCCCTTCTGAAAAAACCTACACTCGATCCCTCCGATGTCAACAACTACAGACCAGTATCCCTTCTCTCTTTTCTCTCCAAAACTCTTGAGCGTGCCGTCCTTGGCCAGCTCTACCGCTAATCTCTCTCAGAATGACCTTCTTGATCCAAATCAGTCAGGTTTCAAGACTAGTCATTCAACTGAGACTGCTCTTCTCTGCATCACGGAGGCGCTCCGCACTGCTAAAGCTAACTCTCTCTCCTCTGCTCTCATCCTTCTAGACCTATCGGCTGCCTTCGATACTGTGAACCATCAGATCCTCCTCTCCACCCTCTCCGAGTTGGGCATCTCCGGCGCGGCCCACGCTTGATTGCGTCCTACCTGACAGGTCGCTCCGACCAGGTGGCGTGGCGAGAATCTGTCTCCTCACCACGCGCTCTCACCACTGGTGTCCCCCAGGGCTCTGTTCTAGGCCCTCTCCTATTCTCGCTATACACCAAGTCACTTGGCTCTGTCATAACCTCACATGGTCTCTCCTATCATTGCTATGCAGACGACACACAATTAATCTTCTCCTTTCCCCCTTCTGATGACCAGGTGGCGAATCGCATCTCTGCATGTCTGGCAGACATATCAGTGTGGATGACGGATCACCACCTCAAGCTGAACTCGGCAAGACGGAGCTCCTCTTCCTCCCGGGAAGGACCTCCCGTTCCATGATCTCGCCATCACGGTTGACAACTCCATTGTGTCCTCCTCCCAGAGCGCTAAGAACCTTGGCATGATCCTGGACAACACCCTGTCGTTCTCAACTAACATCAAGGCGGTGGCCCGTTCCTGTAGGTTCATGCTCTACAACATCCGCAGAGTACGACCCTGCCTCACACAGGAAGCGGCGCAGGTCCTAATCCAGGCACTTGTCATCTCCCGTCTGGATTACTGCAACTCGCTGTTGGCTGGGCTCCCTGCCTGTGCCATTAAACCCCTACAACTCATCCAGAACGCCGCAGCCCGTCTGGTGTTCAACCTTCCCAAGTTCTCTCACGTCACCCCGCTCCTCCGCTCTCTCCACTGGCTTCCAGTTGAAGCTCGCATCCGCTACAAGACCATGGTGACGGAGCTGTGAGGGGAACGGCACCTCAGTACCTCCAGGCTCTGATCAGGCCCTACACCCAAACAAGGGCACTGCGTTCATCCACCTCTGGCCTGCTCGCCTCCCTACCACTGAGGAAGTACAGTTCCCGCTCAGCCCAGTCAAAACTGTTCGCTGCTCTGGCCCCCCAATGGTGGAACAAACTCCCTCACGACGCCAGGACAGCGGAGTCAATCACCACCTTCCGGAGACACCTGAAACCCCACCTCTTTAAGGAATACCTAGGATAGGATAAGTAATCCTTCTCACCCCCCCTAAAAAGATTTAGATGCACTATTGTAAAGTGGCTGTTCCACTGGGTGTCATAAGGTGTATGCACCAATTTGTAAGTCGCTCTGGATAAGAGCGTCTGCTAAATGACTTAAATGTAAATGTAAATGTCTAAGAAACTGACTGTTAGAACTGTTAAGGCTCCATGGATTGATGAGGAATTGAAAACCTGTATGGTTGTGTAACGAGTGCGCTAAGAGTCAGGAAGCAAGTTCAGGGAGTGTTTTAATAAATACATTAAACAATGAACACAAAACACAAACAACGCACCGACATGAAGATAGAGTCAATAACACTTGAGGAAAAACCAAGGGGAGTGACAGATTTAGGGAAGATAATCAAGGAGGTTATGGAGTCCAGGTGAGTGTCATGAGGCGCAGGTGCGCGAGACGATGGTGACAGGTGTGCGGGATAATCAGCAAGCCTGATGACCTAGAGGCCGGAGAGGGAGTACACGTGACAGTACCCCCTCCCCGTCACACTTCCAGCAGTAGTACGCCGTCAAAGGGGACGAACCCGGGGATCAGGAACGGACCAGCCACCCCAGCTGATGCGCGAGAACCTGTCACGCCAGCTGAGGAATGGGAACCTGTCGAGTCAGCTGGGAAGCGGGAACCTGACAGATCGGTTGAGGCAGGGGAGCTTGGCGACCCGGCTGAGGCATGAGAACCTGACGAGTCGGCTGAGGCAGGGGAACCTGGCAAGCCGGCTGAGGCAGGGGAGCCTGACGATCCGGCTGAGGCATGAGAGGCTGTATCAGTTCCAGGACCCGACGTCATTACTCCATGGCACAGCTGGTGCGAGATGCTGGATCCGCAATCCTTTCGGCCCTCAGCAGCAGCACGCGGCCCAGGCATACAGTGGGAAGAAACCGAAAAGGACCTGAAAGCCTTCCTGGGAGATACTTCATGTTGTATCCTACAGTCATAGAAATCGTCTCCACGCCTGGTAGCAACACAAAAGAGAAGACCAACTACACATTGCCACTGCCAGCAAAAGCCTCCCTGTATATATGCACACAACACACACTATGTGTACACACTCCTATGTCTCCCAAGCATTCTCCTGCCCCCTATCCACTTGTTCCTACGAGTGTCATAGACGTAGAGAAAGATTCCTTGAGCCCAAGGCCAAACATACAGTGAGGATGGCACAGTTTGGTTTCACTGAGACACACAGTTCAATTCCAGTCATACAGCAGGCTCTACCTGTGGCTCAGATAAACAGTCAAAATCAAATGACAGCTTTGCCCTCTCTAATAGAAAGAGCAGTCCTGTCCAGCAGACTGTGTGTGGGTACTGAATACCATTCGGAAGGGTTACATGTTGCAGTTTGCTTACAGTCCTCTGGGATTCTTTTGTGTCAAGCCCACTATTCTAAAACAGGAACAATCTCCCTTTCAGGAAAAGGAGCTATTGGAAGCAGACAAAAAATGGGTCATTACCAGAAATATTTTCTAGTGCCACAGGAAGTCAAGAGACCAAACTTAGATTTGAAGGTGTTGAACAAACAATTACAAAACTACTTTTTTGCACGTTAAACACACTGCATCCATTCAAAGTTATCAGACAGGCAGATTATTTCACCACGGTGGACATGAAGGACACACTCTTTCATGAACCGATTCTGTAAAGGTACAGGACATTTCTCATGTTCTCATTTCAGAACAAAGAATACCAGTTTTGTGTCCTCCTGTTTGGCCTAAACTTAAGCCCTCACTGCATCACCGTTTGTGTGAATGTAGCTGGTTATGGTTTTACTGGGGCTGATGGCTGCAGCATCAGCGGTTTTACCACTCTGCCTATTATGCATGAGACCTCGCCAACGATGGTTTATTAGCCAACGCATTCATCAGAACAGAACCATTACACTGCAATGTCGCCACAGCCTATCCTTCTGGCTAAACCCGAGCATGCTCTCAGTGGGGATCCAGCTTGGTTCAGTAACCTTGCGCGTTGTCATAAAGACCGATGCCTCCCTGAAGGGATAGGATGCAGTTTTTCGACAGACGCATATCAAACGGTCTGTGGGAAGAAATCATCATATAAATTTGGAGCTGGATGCGATGTGTCTGGCTCTATTACATTTTGCCCCCAGGATAGAGGGGCATCACGTTCTGATTTGTTCCGATAACTCAGCCTTTTGTCTAGGGGAGAGCCTCAGTTTGCGGAATGGAGTATCCACCCACAGGTGATAGAGGCGATTTGGAGCCAGTTCAGATGAGTCCATGTATATCTGTTCGCATTTGGAAGCGCAACACACTGCCCTCTTTAGTATTCTATTCATAATGACAACCCAACATTGGATCATGATGTCCTGGGCCACCAATGGCCCCAAGATCACCAATATGCATTTCCTCCAATTCCCCTGCTACATCAGGTCTTGGACTAAGTGAGGGAGCACAGGAGGCTGGAGCTGATACTGATGGCCCCGTTTTGGTCCTCAAAGACATGATTTTCAGACCTGAGTTCAATGGTGTCCGGAGCATCGTGGACACTCCCGTTACACACGGACCTTCTGTCTCTGGTGGAAGGGGATATATTCCACCCCTCCCTTCTCAAATGGAAACTGGTCCGTTAACAAAGGTCTCTTTACACATGCAGGTGGCAAGCATTTGTGTTTGCTGCACTGCAGTATCAGCTGTGAAATCATAATGAGCTTCCTTCAGAGTCTGTTTGGTAAATGTCTTTCTCCTGCGATATTGAAGGTCTCTTTAGCTGCTATATTGGTGTGCCACACTGATATATACTGAACAAAAATATATAAGCAACATGCAACAATTTCTAAGATTTTACTGAGTTACAGTTCATATGAAGAAATCAGTCAATTGAAATAAATTCATTAGGCCCTAGTCTCTGGATTTCACATGACTGGGAATACAGGTATGTATCTGTTGGTAACAGATACTGTACCTTTAAAAGTAGGGGCGTGGATCAGAAAACCAGTCAGTATCTGGTGTGACCACCATTTGCCTTCATGCAGCATGACACATCCTGTTGATCGGGCTGTTGATTGTGGCCTGTGGAATGTTGTCCCACTTCTCTTCAATGGCTGTGCGAAGTTGCTGTATATTGGCGGGAACTGGGACACACTGTCGTACACGTCGATCCAGAGCATCACAAACATGCTCAATGGGTGGCATGTCTGGTGAGTATACAGGCCATGGAAGAACTGGGACATTTTCGGCTTCCAGGAATTGTGTACAGATCCTTGCGACATGGGGCTGTGCAATATCATGCTGAAACATGCGTTGATGGCAGCAGATGAACGTCACGACAATGAGCCTTAGGATCTCGTCACGGTATCTCTGTCCATTCAAATTGCCATCGATAAAACGCAATTGTGTTCATTGTCCGTAGCTTATGCCTGCCCATACCAATATCCCCACGGCCACTATGGGGCACTCTGTTCACAACGTTGACATCAGCAAACTGCTCACCCACACAACGCCATACACATGGTCTGCAGTTATGAGGCCGGTGGGACATACTAAGAATTTCTCTAAAACGACGTTGGAGGCGGCTTATGTTCACAACATTTTAGAGAAATAATATTTTTTTGTGCATATGGAACCTTTCTAAGATCTTGTATTACAGCTGATGGAACATGGGACCAAGCTGGGATGGAGAGACTGAAAAACAGCTTCACCAGCCAGCTATCACCCGGTTAACCCTGCACCTTAGAGGCTGCTGCCCCATATACGCACACCAGTGACATGAAATCACTGGTCACTTTAATAAATGTTTACATACTGCTTTACTAATTTCATATGTATATACTGTGTTCTATTCTACCACATTTTAGTCAATGCCACTCTAACATTGTTCGTCCTAATATTTATATATTTCTTAATTCCATTCTTTTACTTTTAAATTGGTTGGTATTATTGTGAATTGTTAGATACTACTGCACTGTTGGAGCAAGGAACACAAGCATTTCGCTACACCCGCAATAACATCTGCAAAATATGTGTACAGTATGTGGCCAATTTTTAAAATATTTTTGTTCAGTGTAAATGGTAAGCCCGTGGGAAGCCACATTTTTGCCTCTAGGTTTATGAAGGGCACCAGTCGCCCTGCGCCCGCCTAGCAGTGGACACTATTTCCATGATTTTAGGGCCCATAATGCAATTCTTCATGAAACATTTTCAGATTTAAAGAAAATTACAGATACAAATTCATTGCTTTAACTAATTATGACAAATGTTAAGAACATGTTGAGCAATATAATAAAGTAATGACTATTCAATTAAGTTACGTTGCACGTTATGTTGGCTGACATTTTGTTAGCTATGCTATCCTTACAAACCGCATAACATGACAGCAGTATGTATCGGTATGTTAACTAGTTACCTAACGTTAGTTAGCTACTAATACATCGAACTTGCCAGGCAGTATATTAACCATAATTTAACTAACTAATCAACGTTTATTGAATTGATTATTCATGTCATTCTTAGGTAAGTGGTTTACGAACACACCCAAAATCAGAAAATGTCTAGCTAGTCATTTGATAAGCTAGCAAGAGGTTGCATAGCAACAGTAAGCATCTTCTGGTATACAGGCGAAGCACTAGTATGCAGAAAGGATACCGTTCATTTACAGTATACTAAAATGAAAATGAACTAATAGTATATAGTATGTAGTATATACTCATTAATTATGTAGTATACAGTATGTTAGTATGGGTATTCGAACACAGCTCTGATTTTAAATGAATGGTTATTGAACTGCCTACGTTCTCCCCTCATTTTCAGTTTCAGGAGGAAGAGGAAATTCTTTATGCACTTTGCTCTGTCCTCTATGCTTATGCTGATCGGACGAACAGCCTGAGCCAGTCTGACCTGTTTGTTTGTGTGCATTTACACAAATGAAGTAAGTCCAGAGAAGTAATAATAACCATCAAAATATGTTGAATTTACTGATAATATGATTAAATATAAGTGTTAGTGTTTCACAGAGAGTTAATGTTCAACATTGTTTAAGGTATTAGATCATTTGCACTTTCAACCCACTTTGGCCAGCATTGTTGAGAACAGTGCTTAATCCACCTGCAGTAATTAGAGGTAGAACTGCAAGCATTGCAGGATGCTGCTTTTGCAACTGTCATTAAGAGTGGTGATGGTGGTCTCACCATTGAATGTCAATTTGCTAACTACCATTGTGTAAAGAAAAAATGAAGTACAATTTTTAAGTAGAGATACATCTTATTATTAAAATGGATGCAAATTAAACCATTTAAATTCATTTTGAGCAATATGTTAAGTTGCATTCATTCTTAATTGTTTTGGGTAAAAATGTAATTAACCAGTTAAATGTCACTAAATGTAATTGAAAATGTAATCTATGTAATCCCCAAAAGTAATGATTTAACATGAAAGGGCCAAACAATAACTAGTAGTGCTGCATATCAAAGAAAGGTTAAAATCTCACCTTTACGGTAAAAAATATTAATAAATTGCTGAGATGTAGTCACAAATATGATGAAAATATAAAATATATCTTATTTCAACAAAACTGTATGAATAAGGCTTGAAATAATGCATATGCTGTCTAAATATAGCATAATCAAAATATAAAACAATTATAAGATTTCACCTTCCATATTTTCATGTTTAGAGAAAATGTGCATATTTTCTAAATGTCTATGTTGATCAAAACGTCTGTCTCCATCGCTGTGAAAGTCTCACAGAGCTCTAGCTTGGCTTCCTGAACTTGGTAGGAACTCGACTTTCATCTTATATTAGTTTATGACAAACAGAAAGTGTTTTTTGTTTAAAATCTATGAATTTTATTTAGACTAATGGATAGAAATTGATCTCTGAATGTGGTACCTTGATGAAACCACTCTCCCGATGTAAGAATTAAAGGCATGTGCTTTGACAGTGGCTGCAATGTAGGGTTCAGCCAGAAGTTGATGGAGCGAATGAAATGGTAGGAGGGAAATCCCAACTTCAATTGGTTTCAGATTTTACGTCACACAGGCACTGTGTCTGTGGGAACCAGGGCCATCGCTCAATGCAAGCCATGTCGATCGATGGTGTCCACAGATCGATTTATAAGCGAAAATGTCCATCGGAACCAGTACCAAAACCACGCAGGTCCCCAAAACAAGGGGACCTTACATCGAAGTTAACAAATCATAAAAAACGACTTTTAATTAAGTATATGCTATTTTGTCCATTTCATTTCACCCCAGAATAGGCTACAACATTTTTACAGTGAAGGCTACAACATGTCCATCATGTTGTTTATATGCATAACAGACAATAGACAAAGAAGTTTGTACAGTTACAGAAGGTAGGGTGGTTTAGCTATCAGGAAGAGGCATCCAGAGAATCAGTCCACAGAATCCGGTCACGCAATCAGGTCCAATAGGGCAGCGCACAATTGGCCCAGAGTAGTCCAGGTTAGGGGAGGGTTTGGCTGAGGTAGACCGTCATTGTAAAATAACAAGTTGGTCTTAACGGACTTGCCTAGTTAAATAAAGGTTAAAAATATACAAAACGTAGCCTCTCAGTATTAAGTCATGATTTAATATTTACCATTTAACTATGAGATTTCTAAACTAAATACCAGGTAAATAACAGGATAAAACAAATCACAACCTTAATTCATATGTCATGGTATCTTTCATAGTCATTGTAATGACTGAATTGGGCCAACATTATGCAATGGAAGCTTCTTCTGTTTGTGTTACATCACCCTGCTGTTTGGTTGAAGTTAGAGAAGACAGTAGCATAATTAGCCACATCTGGAGGTCAGCTGCTGTTCACACTTGATTGGCCTTCGGACAAAGCGCAAATGCAAACAAACATACACAAGACACAAACACTCTCTGTCACGTATACAAATTGCTTTGATACATACACTTCACTTAAAGCCCTATCACACACAAACACTTCCTTGCCCTCACACACACACACACACACACACACACACACACACACACACACACACACACACACACACACACACACACACACACACACACACACACACACACACACACACACACACACACACACACACACACACACACACACACCTGGTCCTGCATGCCCTGTTCCTTCCTCTTTGGCCCTGGGTGCAGGTGAATGAAGCATGAAGGCATGTCCGTATGTCACTGTGTCTTCTCTTTATTCCTTATGATGAAACATTAACTATGCCTTGTGTTTTGTCAGAGCACACATCTCTCCTCACACTCCAGACACACATAATGGTGTCACGCCCTGGTCGAAGTATAGTATGTTTTGTCTTCATTTATTTGGTCAGGCCAGGGTGTGACATGGGTTTTTGTGGTGCGTTTTTGTCTTGGGGTTTTGTGGGGTGTCTAGCATAGTCTTTGGCTGCCTGAGGCGGTTCTCAATCAGAGTCAGGTGATTTTCGTTGTCTCTGATTGGGAACCATATTTAGGCAGCCATATTCTTTGAGTGTTTCGTGGGTGATTGTTCCTGTCTCTGTGTTAGTTGTCACCAGATAGGCTGTATAGGTGTTCACATTCCGTTTGTTGTTTTTGTATTGTTCGTGTTTTTTCTTCATTAAAGATGTATCGAACTAACCACACTGCATTTTGGTCCGACTCTCCTTCGACGGAAGAAAACTGTAACAAATGGAGAGGAGTGCGTAGCTGGATCTGAAAGTTGAGGTAAGCCAACATAGGAACCAAGCTAGCTAACCGCTCATCTCTCTTTTGACATAATGGACATCAACGGTGTGTGTGTGTATGAGAGGGAGAATGAGAGTGTGTGTGAAAAAGAACGGCACCAACTGATGGTGGTCTTGAAAGAGGTGCCTGTTTAAAATATAGGTACAACTTTCACAGCGTCCCGGTAAGACAACATTTTATTTTTATTTATTTTATTTCACCTTTATTTAACCAGGTAGGCAAGTTGAGAACAAGTTCTCATTTACAATTGCGACCTGGCCAAGATAAAGCAAAGCAGTTCGACACAGAGTTACAACAACACAGAGTTACACATGGAGTAAAACAAACATGCAAAGGAGCAAAATAAATAAATAAATACAATTAAATACAGTAGGGAAAGAGGTAGTTGTTTGGGCTAAATTATAGATGGGCTATGTACAGGTGCAGTAATCTGTGAGCTGCTCTGACAGCTGGTGCTTAAAGCAAGTGAGGGAGATTCCAGTTTCAGAGATTTTTGTAGTTAGTTTCAGTCATTGGCAGCAGAGAACTGGAAGGAGAGGCGGCCAAAGAAAGAATTGGTTTTGGGGGTGACCAGAGAGATATACCTGCTGGAGCGTGTGCTACAGGTGGGTGATGCTATGGTGACCAGCGAGCTCAGCGAGCTTAGATAAGGGGGGACTTTACCTAGCAGGGTTTTGTAGATGACGTGGAGCCAGTGGGTTTGGCGACGAGTATGAAGCGAGGGCCAGCCAACGAGAGCGTACAGGTCGCATTGGTGGGTAGTATTTGGGGTTTTGGTGACAAAACGGATTGCACTGTGATAGACTGCATCCAATTTGTTTAGTAGGGTATTGGAGGCTATTTTGTAAATGAAATCGCCAAAGTCGAGGATTGATAGGATGGTCAGTTTTACAACGGTATTTTTGGCAGCATGAGTGAAGGATGCTTTGTTGTGAAATAGGAAGCCAATTCTAGATTTAACTTTGGATTGGAGATGTTTGATGTTGGTCGGGAAGGAAGGAGAGTTTACAGTCTTACCAGACACCTAGGTATTTGTAGTTGTCCACGTATTCTAAGTCAGAGCCGTCCAGAGTAGTGATGTTGGACAGGCGGGCAGGTGCAGGCAGCGATTGGTTGAAAAGCATGCATTTAGTTTTACTTGTATTTAAGAGCAATTGGAGGCCACGGAAGGAGAGTTGTATGGCATTGAAACTTGCCTGGAAGGTTGTTAACAGTGTCCAAAGAAGCGGCAGAAGTATACAGAATGGTGTCGTCTGCGTAGAGGTGGATCAGAGACTCACCAGCAGTAAGAGCGACATCATTGATGTATACAGAGAAGAGAGTCGGTCCAAGAATTGAACCCTGTGGCCCCCCCATAGAGACTGTCAGAGGTTCGGACAACAGACCCTCCGATTTGACACACTGAACTCTATCAGAGAAGTAGTTGGTGAACCAGGCGAGGCAATCATTTGAGAAACCAAGGCTGTCGAGTCTGCCGATGAGGATGTGGTGATTGACAGAGTCGAAAGCCTTGGCCAGATCAATGAATACGGCTGCACAGTAATGTTTCTTATCGATGGCGGTTAAGATATCGTTTAGGACCTTGAGTGCACCCATGACCAGCTCTGAAAGCAGATTGCATAGCAGAGCGGGTGAGATGGTGAGATTCGAAATGGTCGGTAATCTGTTTGTTGACTTGGCTTTCGAAGACCTTAGAAAGGCAGGGTAGGATAGATATACAGTAGGTCTGTAGCAGTTTGGGTCAAGAGTGTCCCCCCCCTTTGAAGAGGGGGATGACCGCAGCTGCTTTCCAATCTTTGGGAATCTCAGATGACAAGAAAGAGAGGTTGAACAGGCTAGTAATAGGTGTGGCAACAATTTCGGCAGATAATTTTAGAAAGAAAGGGTCCAGATTGTCTAGCCCGGCTGATTTGTAGGGTTCCAGATTTTGCAGCTCTTTCAGAACATCAGCTGACTGGATTTGGGAGAAGGAGAAATGGGGAAGGCTTGGGCGAGTTGCTGTGGGGGGTGCAGTGCTGTTGACCGGGGTAGGGTTAGCCAGGTGGAAAGCATGGCCAGCCGTAGAAAAATGCTTTTATTGAAATGCTCAATTATAGTGGATTTATCAGTGGTGACAGTGTTTCCTATTTTCAGTGCAGTGGGCAGCTGGGAGGAGGTGTTCTTATTCTCCATGGACTTTTTTGAGTTAGTGTTGCAGGAAGCAAATTTGTGCTTGAAAAAGCTAGCCTTGGCTTTTCTAACTGCCTGTGTATATTGGTTTCTGGCTTCCCTGAAAAGTTGCATATCACGGGGGCTGTTTGATGCTAATGCAGAATGCCATAGGATGTTTTTGTGTTGGTTAAGGGCAGTCAGGTCTGGGGAGAACCAAGGGCTATGTCTGTTCCTGGTTCTAAATTTCTTGAATGGGGCATGCTTATTTAAGATGGTTAGGAAGGCATTTAAAAAAATAACCAGGCATCCTCTACTGATGGGATGAGATCAATATCGTTCCAGGATACCCCGGCCAGGTCGATTAGAAAGGCCTGCTTGCTGAAGTGTTTCAGGGAGCGTTTGACAGTGATGAGTGGAGGTCGTTTGACCGCTGACTCATTACGGATGCAGGCAATGAGGCAGTGATCGCTGAGATCTTGGTTGAAGACAGCAAATGTGTATTTAGAGGGCAAGTTGGTTAGGATGATATCTATGAGGGTGCCCGTGTTTACGGCTTTGGGGAGGTACCTGGTAGGTTCATTGATAATTTGTGTGAGATTGAGGGCATCAAGCTTAGATTGTAGGATGGCTGGGGTGTTATTAATGTTCCAGTTTAGGTCGCCTAGCAGCACGAGCTCTGAAGATAGATGGGGGGCAATCAGTTCACATATGGTGTCCAGAGCACAGCTGTGGGCAGAGGGTGGTCTATAGCAGGTGGCAACGGTGAGACTTGTTTTTAGTTTAGTTCAAATTGTTTGGGTACAGACCTGGATAGTAGGACAGAACTCTGCAGGCTATCTTTGCAGTAGATTGCAACACCGCCCCCTTTGGCAGTTCTATCTTGTCTGAAAATGTTGTAGTTAGGGATGAAAATTTCAGAATTTTTGGTGGTCTTCCTAAACCAGGATTCAGACACAGGTCGAACACCCGGGTTAACAGAGTGTGCTAAAGCAGTGAATAAAACAATCTTAACATAGATCTCAAGTTTTGAGGGAGTGTGCAATTTGCATGCTGACTGCAGGAATGCCGGACAATTGAATGTTAATTTCTGTGCCATTCTACGTTGTCTAACCGGGACACTGGGGCAGATGTACCTATATTTTAAACAGGAACCTCTTTCAAAACCACCATCAGTTAGTTGGTGGTGCTCTTTTTCACACACACTCTCATTCTCTCTCTCATACACACCGTTGAGGTCCTTTATGTCAAAAGAGAGATTTCCTTTGATTTCCTTTGATTAGTTTATCTTTTATTTGAGCGGTTAGCTATATATGTATTGGCAAAGGAGACATTCTCACTAACAGGGATGTAAACAAATTTGTGCACAACATTTTTGAGAAATAAGCTTTTTGTGCTTATGGAACATTTCTGGGATCTATGAGCGCATGTGACCAATTCTTTACATGTTGCGTTTATATTTTTGTTCAGTTTATATTGGATTGGATTGTAATCAGCCAGAGTTTAACGTGGGCCATCATTCAAACAAAGAGATGCATTGAGTTGGTTATCCCATCAATGTGATCGGCGGAGTCTCAAAACATATTCCAATCAACGCTAGCAAAGCAGTCCTGTAGCATAACCTCTGATTCTGGTGCCATTTCTCAAAGGAGCGATTTGCGGATACTTCCTTTTTCAGCTTCTGCTTGTAAACAGGAAGCAAGAGTATGGAGTCATGATCTGATTTGCCAAATGGCGGACGAGGAAGGGCCTTATATGCATGCTTGTGGGTAGAATAACAGTGGTCTGGGACTTCATCGCCCCTAGCGGCATTGGAGACGTGTTGATGGAAGTTGGGCATGACATGTCTTATTGACACCGAATTTAAATTGCCGGCAACCGGAAAATCAGCCTTCGGGGTGTAGATTTTCCTTCTTGATTATGGCCTTGTACAGTTCATTAAGCGCCAGCTTGTTATTTTTATTGTCCTAAGGTGGAATGTATACAGCAGTCACGGTAACAACTAAAAACTCACCCGGGAGGTAGAAGGGTCGGCACTTGATCATCAGGTATTCCAAGACAGGTGAACGGTGGGTTGACACTTCCACCGCAAAGTTGATGGATATTGGCGGGAACTGGAACACGCTGTTGTAAACATCGATCCAGATTATCCCAAACATCTGGTGAGTATGCAGGCCATGGAAGAACTGGGACATTTTCAGCTTCCAGGATGGCTGCCGATAAATGGCACGACAATGGACCTCAAGATCTTGTCACAGTATATCTGTGCATTCAAATTGCCATCGATAAAACGCAATTGTGTTCATTGTCCGTAGCTTACGCCTGCCCATATAATGACCCCTCTGTCACCATGGGGCACTCTGTTCACAAAGTTGACATCAGCAAACCGCACGTCCACACGACACCATACATGTTGTCTGCGGTTGCGAGGCCACTTGGTCATACTGACAAATTCTCTAAAACTACATTGGAGGCGGCTTATGGTAGAGAAATGAACATTCAATTCTCTGGCAACAGCTCTGGTGGACATTCTTGCAGTCAGCATACCAATTGCCCATTTTAGAGTGGCCTTTTATTGTCCCCAGCACAAGGTGCGTCTGTGTTTTGGGGTTGCGTCATCTCTCAGTACAAGTTTGGCTGTGAAGCCATTTACTGTTCCTATCTGATCACTGAATGCTGTTGTATTTCTTTCTTTGAATTATTTCCAGTGTTAGGTATTTTCCTTTCTCTTTGGGATGGAACGCGTGGAGCATTTACAAGTCACACCAGTTCAGTTTTATTTTTGAAAGCCATTCCTCTCCAAATAATGGGGTGGGGGGCAGTTCCAGGCACCACATACAGCTGTAACTGCCGTGTTTGCTCCCCATAACTCACTCTGACCTGCAAACGCCCCCATTGGGCTCAATCTCTCTCCTGAGCATGTCTTCAGCAACACATGTGTCCTTCAGCTTGATAGCCTTGATGTGCTCATTGTAAACAGTCGTGGAAATTATAGACACTGCAGATCCTGTGTCCAGCTCCATTTTGAGGGGTTTGCCTTCAATGCTACTGCTGGGAGAAGTCACTGTGCTTAATAACTCCATTGTACCAATTAACTGTTCATGTGAATCACTGCCACTGTTCTCTGCTAGTGCATTCACAGACCCTTTCATTTGCTTAGTTTTCCTATTGTGACAGAATTTTGCTCTGCATGCTCTTTGAATGTGCCCCCTTCTATTGCATATCTGACAAATTTCATCATTGAAACGCCAGTCCTCTGCTCTGTGACCGTCTCTGTCACACCTGTTGCATTTTTCGGCCACCCGGGGGCGCTGTCGGCTGCGTGAACTTGTGCGGGGAAGTTTGTGATAGGTCAGTATTTCTTTTACTTTGCAACTCAATTGCAGATTTAGTGGCGATTTCCATAGCCACAGCCATTTCAACAGCCTTTGCAAAAGTGAGATCTGATTCTGTGAGCAAACGTTTTTGAATGTGTTTCAGTCCACAAACAAATCTATCCCTTAATGTGTCATTTAGGTTCTCTCCAAACTGGCAATGTTCAGACAGTACATATGTAGCAGAGTTGAAGAAACTAACACCCCCCACTCATTCTGATCCCTCTTGCGGAAACAAAAACATTCCGTGATTAGGAGTGGTTGAGGTGATAGGTGATTTTGCAATATCTCCACAATCTCTGGGAATGTTTTATTGGAGGGCTTCAGAGGGGCAGTCAGTTCTCTAAGCAAACTGTACATTTTTTGAGCCAACTAAACTCAACAACGCTGGCACTCTCTTGTTATCAGCAATATTGTTTGCAATGAAGTACTGTTCCAGTCGTTCAATGTAAGTTGCCCGGTTTTCTTTTTCCCCCGATGCTAGCCATCCTCTTTACCTCCGGCTCCACGGGTCTTTGATCTGCCGCCTAAATCTCGTCAGCGCCCCCCTCGTCGTCACTGCTTGCTAGCTGTTGTGCTACAGGGTCAAAATACTCCTCCTTTCCTATGAGCTCCATCTGCCTTCGCGGTGCACACTGCATCGTCGCCATTGTAGTGTCTTAGCTCTTGTTACTTATTTATATAAGAAGAAAGACTCCGAATACAAGGAAGTGAACTGGCACCTTCACATTTACGAAAACGAGTTAGTACCAGAATAACATAGAACACTGCGCAGGACCAATGGTGTTCCGTCCTTAAAGGGGGCATCAGTAATTAACAGAACACAACGAGAAGATTCGACCGGGATGGGCTCAGGATATAAGCAAGACGAGAGAAAACCAACATTGACCCAGCCAGAGGAAGCACAACTCAACTGGATGCACAGTCCATTGACTCCCTTCACCTTCCCATGCAGCTAGACACAGGGCGCGCCTGCTGCTCCAACTCCACATGTTGGGAGCGCATAGCCCTGCATGGTTCAACAAGCTGCCGCACTGCAGTTAAAATTCTTCATTCAATGCGTTTTGGGGATGTATTCATTGTTTTTTTTGTGTGTTTCAATATGTCAAATTGCAATGTTAATGTGTTGGCTATCATGTGAACAATAGCTTGTGAATAGAATTGTGTTTGCTACTGAAACTAGTCGACTGTGCTTTTTCTCTTCTTGAACGCAGTGGTGTTGTGCTGTGCTGTGGTTTGTTGAGCAATTATTTCTAATGATTGCGTGCTTTGGTGGGAGGTTCTGCTGTTAAGTGAGTCCACTTCGCTGGATTTAGTCGGGTCGCACAGGCCCGATTCTGCATGGAGAGCTCTCAGCTCTGTTTTGTAAGTGGTGCGCTCATGATTTATGCTCTTATCTATTAAATTGTGGGGGTTTGGAGTCAAACAAGCTCTGCTGCACGAAAACAGTTTAGTTTGAGTTGAGTCAGATCTCTGTCTCCCTCCCTTTCCCTCCCCCCTATCCCCCCTTGTCGTGGATATCAAGTGATCTGGAGCAGTGCTCGCAATAGTTTCCCACTTCTATTTTCTATTAGTTTACAATTCTATACTTGGCAAGTGGGAACAATATGAAATAAGGAACACGGCACTCTCTCGCACTCGGCTCGCATGCCTGCTCCGGCCCATGTCAAACACGCTAGTCCACTAGCAAGCAACACAGGGCGCGGTCCCGGTGGTGCTGGATCAAGGTGAGCACTTTTCTCTGCGATGGCTTGCATAGCTATCCATGGTCCTGAAACCATTTTCTTTGTTGTGTGCTCAGTTTTATTAGGAACAATCTTGTTTTTACTAATTTAGTTACAACATTCCCTTCCTTTTCTCTCTCTCACACACCCGTTGCAATTATGCAGTACAAAGAAATGTGCACACTCTTCACAACAGGCTTTTATTTGACAAAAAGCCACGAGTTAAATGACCTTGGCATCAGTGATACTGTTACCGAATCTTGTCCTATGCTTAGGCTACTCATTACATTAGGAATTGTATTTTATTCTTAGTCTGCATAGATGCATGCAATGCTTTATTATAAAGGTGATTTTGGGGGGGCTCTCACTCACTCACTCACTCACTCACTCACTCACTCACTCACTCACTCACTCACTCCCAGGGCACATAAGTGTTTCTAAAATCTGTGTCTGACAATAAATGGGTTTATTGCTGTGATATAAAGCTACTGTCATGTCGAATGGTATTACAGATTCAGAATATGGTTTGCAGACATTTACATTCCAGCAAGGAGATGAAAAAGTGTTCATAAAAACATGCGCGAGTTCATTTCTATAACTACATGATTTTCAAGTAATTAGATATAAGCCCCTTCGAGTCACATTGCACCCACACACATTTCTATAAACCCAGCTCTCATAATAAGATAAACTTCATAGTGACCCAATTTGACCGACTCCATCAAAAACCACAGCCTCTTCAGAGCTGAACGAGTCCCTACCCCACCCACCCCACAACACAACGTAAATGTCCCTTGGTGTGTGTGTGTGTAAGCTAATGGAAATCTCTCCTCAAGGACGAGTGGTCAAAGAACTCATTCCTCCCACTCAAACAAACTGTCTGTGGAGGTCTAAACTGGTTTAAACCAGATTCAAAACTTAATTTTCAGAAAGTTTATGATATGAGTGTGATGAGTGTAATTTTTTTTTAACTCAGGGGCCTTATGTATCAAGCATCTCAGAGTTGATTTAGAATCAGTCATACCTTTAGATCACAATGAATAAGATTACATGGGGAAAAATGTCAAAGCACTTACACACACGCTAAATTAGCGCAACGCATTGCTAGGCATGACCAGTTAGTTAAACATTCCTGTCCACCCATCATCTCAACCACCTTTTTATTTTTGCCACTTAATCCTAGATAAAGACCAACGACAAACTCTTGACAAATACCTATGACCACAACGTATAATTTAACCTGCAGCACATTGTATCAATACAATTCAGCAATAAGGCACAAGATGCAGTGCTATGTGCTGAATACAATCACAGGTAAATGGCATTGTTTGGCCCGACGCCTCCCCATAACACCTTTTTTCTATTTTTTTCCCCCCATAAAATGTCCTTAAAACTAGAGACCGGCCCAGAAGCAGCCCTCCTCCAGGGGGCAGAAACGGATTAAATCGGCCCGGAATTGGGTGTCGACCTGGAATCAAAACGAATAACTGCCCAGAATCGGCCCAAGTACATCAGGCCGTTTCCGTCTACCGGAATTCAGACAAATTTGCCAGCATCTTACCAGAATCCCCCCAGAAGCAGCCCGATGAAAATGTAAAGAAATGTATACAAAATTACCTGGTTTAGTAATTTAAATATGACTATTATACATACAAATTATACCATCCACAAAAAAACATTTTGTGTCAGAGGAAACACCTTATACCTGGTGACCTTGTCAGCGTGCATGCGCCTGGCCCGCTACAGCACGATGGGACAAGCCTTGCCAAACCCTCCCCTTTAATGTTAATTGTATTTTTTGATCACAGAAACTATGAGAAAATATGTTAAAATAAACAATTAAATATTAATTATATAAAGCAGCCCATGTAATCATCTGCCAGAGAGTAGTCCCAATCGGCCAGAGCCCCAAGTAATACATTTGGGACAGAACTCACACCGGAATCGGCCCGAGCTCAATCCCCACATCCTAGCCATAAGTAATACTGCCGAATGCAGCCCAGACTTGGGCCACTCGACGTCGGCAGAGTCTGACTCTCAGACGGAATCGGCCCAGATCCATTGTGCTAGCTGGGAAATATGTACACAATGAACACTAGCCCTGCAGTTACACGAACTGACTATCAAAACCCCCAACTCAGAGGTAAAGCCTTTCTCAAAACTGGAAACCAGTCCAAAGTTTTAAAAAAAAACAGCAACATCCAATTCACTACTCTGCACTCAGGTAATTTCTTCCTGCCAAAAGCATCTGACTTGATCAAACCAAGGGACAACCTGTAACCCCTCTGGTTCTCAACTGAGATACCAACTCCCTTCACTTGGACCATGGTCACAAGCACCAAGCACCATCTGATATGAAGCCAGCGATAAGGGACTTGGAGCAACCACCATCGGGGACAAGTGAACATAGACCACAGCTTCAGCACACTCACTAGGAACACCATCCACATTCCTCTCACAACCACAGACACATAGCAGTGAGAGGCTACACCCAACGCCACCAAGAAGCTGGGCTGGAGTGCAGACGGGGACATTGGCCACTGCTCTGTGAGTGAATCAACTGCTGTGTTAGTTTGCCCCAGTGCATAGTTAGGGCTATAGGCTAAGTCCTAGCCCTTTTCTACATTTCTAAATCGGCCATAGTGATACTGTGTATTGTCAGTGTTGTAAACGCAGAATTTATAACAAAGAACCTTGTACTTTGGCCTGCCTCTGTGGTTGTTTGCCATGGGATCCTAAAACCCTGCTTTTGACATGCTTCAAGACAGCATGCATAGGTCATCACAGGTCTGTGGAGAGCTTCACGATTGTTGGAACCTGCTCAGAATCTTGAACGGCACTGATCACTTGCGCCATGTACTTTTAATGTAATCTCAACTGCAATCCAGGTCATTTGGTTCTGCTATTCAAATGACATTTTATTTGTCACATGCAACAGAATACAACAGGTGTAGTAGACCTTACCGAGAAATGCTTACTTGCGAGCTCTTAGCCAACGATGCAGTTCAAAAAATATTTCCTAAATAAACTAAAGTAAAAAATACAATAAAGTAACACAATAAAATAGCAGTAAGGAGGCTATATTTTGTATGCATTTATTGAACCTTTATTCTTATTTACAATGATGACCTATATACAGGGGGTACAGGTTAGTCGAGGTAATTTGTACATGTAGGTAGGGGTAAAGTGACTGTGCATAAATAATAATTAACGAGTAGCAGCAGTGTTTAAAAACAAAAGGGGAGGGGGGTGTCAATGTAAATAGTCTGGGTGGCCATTTGATTAGTTAGATGACACACAGTGATATCACAATCAAAATATCGGACATTGTATTCCCATTTATACTTTGCTGTGCACTTAAATGTTTGAAAGCACAGTGATATACATTTGGGTGACAACTAAACCAAAAGTTTGACATTGTTTTTCCATTGGAAGTTGGTTGTGCTTTCAAATGGTTGAAAGCAATGATAAGGCAATGGAAATTCAACTAACGTTCGGATGTCTTTTTGAGTGGGTGAATAGAGCCCCACAGTGGAGGTGTCATAATACCCATAAAACCTAACGGTCAAACAGGGACATGGTTCCAATTGTTTTTACACCATTCATTTTTCCTATACGGGATTTTAGAAACCATTAAGGGTTTATTTTAACAAACCGAACGCAATGGAAAATCTAAGCCCAGGTGGCAGCTCTGTAGGGCTCTCTCATGCCGTCCCTGGAAGGGGTGCGTCACTTGGGTTGATTCACTGATGTGATCATCCTGTCTGGGTTGGCGCCCCCCCTTGGGTTGTGCCATGGCGGAGATCTTTGGGCTATACTCAGCCTTGTCTCAGGATGGTAAGTTGGTGGTTGAAGATATCCCTCTAGTGGTGTGGGGGCTGTGCTTTGGCAAAGTGGGTGGGGTTATATCCTTCCTGTTTGGCCCTGTCCGGGGGTGTCATCGGATGGGGCCACAGTGTCTCCTGACTCCTCCTGTCTCAGCCTCCAGTATTTATGCTGCAGTAGTTTGTGTCGGGGGGCTAGGGTCAGTTTGTTATATCTGGAGTACTTCTCCTGTCCTATCCGGTGTCCTGTGTGAATCTAAGTGTGCGTTCTCTAATTCTCTCTTTCTTTCTCTCTCTCTCTCTCGGAGGACCTGAGCCCTAGGACCATGCCCCAGGACTACCTGACATGATGACTCCTTGCTGTCCCCAGCCCACCTGACCGTGCTGCTGCTCCAGTTTCAACTGTTCTGCCTTATTATTATTCAACCATGCTGGTCATTTATGAACATTTGAACATCTTGGCCATGTTCTGTTATAATCTCCACCCGGCACAGCCAGAAGAGGACTGGCCACCCCACATAGCCTGGTTCCTCTCTAGGTTTCTTCCTAGGTTTTGGCCTTTCTAGGGAGTTTTTCCTAGCCACCGTGCTTCTACACCTGCATTGCTTGCTGTTTGGGGTTTTAAGCTGGGATTCTGTACAGCACTTTGAGATATCAGCTGATGTACGAAGGGCTATATAAATACATTTGATTTGTAGGTTCAGAAATATTTGTCCTATTTTCACTATCACAATTATCGGGGCACTTGCTGCCATTGGCACAAAAGGGTTTCGATACATTAACAAGTTGTGGGTGTGTCGAGGCTTGGCACCTCACTGGCCAATCAGAACGTGCTCCATTGAGAAATATATGGTTGCTTCAAGTTGTGTATTTACAGTCTTATGTCTTGCCTTGGAACTACAGTTCCAATGTAAGTCCTTTATAGTTTGTTAAATGTCTTACAGAAATGATATGAAGTAAACCTATTTTTACTAAATACGTTAACTTGAACCCATTTGTAGTCCACATTGTTCTATGTAATTTTGCATGGCTTCAATAGCATTCACACTGCCATAGGGGCTAGGACTGCTATAAATTTCATTAAGGCTGAGTATGGAGATCCCCAACATGGTCAATAAGCCATATTAAATTAATTATTGCTAAGGCCTAAAGTTATTAGAAACTAAACAACTTGTTTTAAATAGGCTATGTCACACTTATAGGCACCATCATTTCTCCCCGTGACCATACTTGTCTGATGAAATCCAATTATGTAAATACGTTTTTTTAGTTTTTTATACATTTGTAAAAACCTGTTTTCACTTTGTCACTGATTTATTGTGTGTAGATTGATGAGGAAAACATTTAGTTTAATCAATTTTAGAATACGGCTGTATTCAAAATGTGGAAACGGGCAGGGATCTGAATACTTTCCGAATGCGCTGTACATCAGGGAGTTTCTTTACGCACGTCCAAAATGGGACCCGCATGGCTAAAATAAGGTGGGCTTGCCTACAATGCATAGATAAAAAGGTAATTTCAGCTCACTGTTTTACTCCTCTCAAACTTTATATTTGTATAATTTAAGATTTACTTCCAAAAGTAGATTTATTTATTTTTTAACTCAAGGTGTCATATTGTAGTTGACATCCTTTCTGCAGACATAGTAGATATTTTGTTTTTGGAAAAGATGGTCACATAAAAAGTGCGATTACACTGTCATTCTGTTTTGTCTCTCACAGTTGAAGTGTACCTATGATAAAAAATTAGACCTCTACATGCTTTGTAAGTAGGAAAACCTGCAAAATCGGCAGTGTATCAAATACTTGTTCTCCCCACTGTATTTACATTTTACAGACCCTGTATGTTTTACATTTGTTATCTTGCTGTTATTAGTCCCACCCTTCAGCTCCATTCACCCCCCCCCATCTATCTCTTAATACCATCCATTTTGGATTACAATTTTTCCTATATTTTTTCAACTGTTCTGTGATGCTTCACAAAAGTACGGTACTTTTCTATTCTCATAGCTTCTACAGATCGTAAATTAAACATTTTTGCTGCAGCATTAGTTCTAGGTAAATGTTGCAATTCTTCAGCCATTCCTGGACCTATGACCTACATATGACTGTACCAATACAAATGATCTAATGATTCTGCTTCCTCGCAGCAAAATCTGCAGAGCTGGGAAGATTTGATCCCCCATATATATATAACATTCTATCTGTTGCAAGAATTTTGTATAATAATTTAAATTGAAAAATTCAAAGTTTTGAATCCGGAGTCATTTTGCATGTCAATTCATTAACCATGTGCCATGGTGCATAAAAAAAATCTCTTCCAACTATTTTGCAATTTATATGGTAGAGCTGTCAATTTTTTGGCCCTTAAATGAAACTGGTATATATTATTGTTATCACAATTCTCCTTGAACCATTTTTGGTCTTTGTCTACCGGATAACTTATACAGAGCATTGTGGGTACTGTAGTACATAATGTTACACTTTCTTCACACAAAGGAACAAGAAAAAGGGCAAGACGATGGAGTGTGAAGAGAAGGCGAAAGAGTTACAGCTAAATCCCCTTAATAGGTTTACACAAAGGTATCAAGCATCCACCGGCAACCTCACAGGACACATACCACCTATAAGTCTCCATTGCAAACGTTTCATCATTCTTTTGACAGGCCATAACACTGACTTTCTTTGATGAATTCATACAATGATAGGGAGGAAGGAGGAGGAGAGGGCAAGGGAGAGGAGGGGGAGGGATGACTGAGGGAAAGGAATAGGGAAGAGAGTGAATGTACCTGTCCATGTCTGTTTCAGTCAGTTTGGTGCCTAATGAACACAATCCAGCAGTCTTAGCTCCGTTTCGGGAACAGACATAGAAGGCTGTAAGGTCTAACACCAGAGAGAGGAGGATACGCCTTAGTGCTCCAACAAGATCAAATGCTAATCAAACAGAAGACAAGATATTGAATAACATGACATAGGTATTTAAGAAACCACAATACCTAGCCCAATTAATATTGGAGGCCACATTGATGAAAAAAAAAAGCTGTACAGTTATAAAGTCAAAATGGCAAAGGGGAGCAGGGAGAAGATGTTGTTGTCAGGCATATGTGTATAGGTGGCAGGGAAGTCAGGCGCAGGAGAGTCAAACAGAGTGTAAAATGGAGTCTTTTAATAATGTCATAGTAACATGCTCCATAACACTAAACAGAAAAAGAACATAAACAAATATGGGTACGAAGACCCGTCAGGCACATAACAAACAACACTACACTGACAATAAACAATCTCTGACAAAGACATGAGGGGAAACAGAGGGTTAAATACACAACAGGTAATGAATGGGATTGAAAACAGGTGTGTGGGAAGACAAGACAAAACCAATGGAAAATGAAAAAAAGGATAAATGATGGCTAGAAGACCGGTGACGTCGAACGCCGAGCACCGCCCGAACAAGGAGAGGCAACGACTTCGGGAGAAGTCGTGACAGTTGTGTAGAGAACCTGAATTCAGGGTCATGTTAAATCGGGCACACTGTAGCGACACGTTTTGCAACAGAGAAATAAAATCAAGTTCAGGTAGTACCTCCACACTTCACAATGTTTACTCCCTTACTGAACATGACCCAGGTGTCACATTCACAAACATTACCGTTTGGTATCTCTATATTTAATATAATTGGATTCATTACTATAATTATAGGTGATTAAAACATCAGATTAAATGACAATGAGATGTAATTAATCAAATTACACAAAAACACTGGTATGACCAACGGATAAAGCAATTACGCAGGATTTAAATTGATGCATCACAGTGGAAGTTTCCACAGTGGAAGTTTTTCATTACGATGCATCACAGTGGAAGTTTCTCCCCACCGTCAGAGTGAAAAAGACCAGGTCAGATGTACAGTATTGTCCATCAAACATAGAACTATCATTAACAAATCATCTTGGGGCAGCCAAACACTTTCACCAAAAAAAAACAATCTGAGCTCTGGCAGCATGGCCAAGGCTGTTTGTGAGATGGCCATAGTAAACAGGAAATGATAAAACAGACAGACAGACTGGTGAAAGAGAGAAAGAGGTATAAGAGCGAATGAGGGACGAGAGACCCGAGAAGGCGGGGAGGGAGAGAAAGAGGGATAAGGGTGAGAGAAGGGAAGGGAAGGCCAATCAACCTGTCATCTCTCATTCCTGTCTCATCCGGAGGGGGGAGGGGCAAATGTCACGGTCAATACAAATGTGCCTTTCTCTCTCACACGGGTGTTTGTGTATGAGTGTGCGTGTGTCAGGGGCTTGGGGAGGGAGGGGTCATTCTAGCAGGTGCCTGGACAAAGGGTTTAAACAAACACACAAAGACTTGAATAAACAAGGATATTGTATATCTAATGGCAAATTGAATGATCAATACGGGAGTCCATGGACAGGAACGACCTTGGCGGCCATCACGTCTTCCAACTCCTTTCCATTGAAATATGTTTCATACAAATAGAAACGCAAATGGAATGGTGGCCTATCCGTCACCTTCTGTCCCAAAGGGATTTATGAGGACTAAATAAGGAAGTAATGCAATATAAATATGCAAAGATAACTGCACCCATAGAATTCGTTTGGGACCCTTGTTATTAACATAGCAAATAAGCAGCAATGGCATTCGCTATCAAAAACACACGAGTGAGTTAAAGATTGATAAGATAAAGGAGCAGAAGAGCAAGCCTAATAATAATAATAATAATAATAATAATGGACCAACATTAAATAGCTGAACTATTATTGGATGTGGAAGAGAAAGTATACTTTGTCAATAACTAAAATCTGTAACAGAATGATGTTTTCCCTTAAAAATGTTCCATGGATAAGCCATTGCAAATTCTTATGCTTGTATATTAATTGCAAGTTATTTCTCTGTTAAAAAATAAATGCATGTTGAAGTACTCAAATATTAGTGTTGGTGAAATTTTAAAGGGTATTATTTTATTTTTAAAAACATTTTAAGAATCAACTGGAAAGTCCCCCTGGACCTCCCTAAAACTAGTGGATGATAATAAGATCTAAATCAAGGGACTGAGGGCCCAGCTGTGCATTAGACAAGCATCATTTGCCACTATAGGTCTGAGCCAAATGTCACTTTTTATGGTCTTTTTTAAATCTTCTAGATTTATAACTTATGGGTTGAGGGCCAAAAACAAACATCAATAAACTACATTATCGCCTCATTCCTTCGGATTCTAAACTAGATTGGAAACGTTCAACAGTGTTGGTGCACCACTGACACACACACATCTCACACTCATACCTCAAGCATACTTTCTCCCACATGCTCAAGGTCAAAGCTTATTTCGAGGTAATATATTCTCTATTGAACAATTTCATTTTCTTTTTTTAAAGCCCTTGAATTTCCCGAGCATAAAAACCCAGAGCTTTTACCTGATGAAATGCTACTTCTCCACTGTACGTTCATTATTTGTGTCTCAAGGACATGGCCAAGCAACAGTTTGTCTCGTCTACTTCATCTAATGGATGTCGTACAGTGAAAACCATTAGAAGAATAGAGGAGTGAGGGAAAGAGTGCAAACCGCTGAGGACTATTAATTGCGCAGGAGTATTTGAAATGCTTGCGAGGAAGCTTAATTATCATTTTTTTGTGTGCTCTTCTGTTGATTCCCCAGACAAGGTTCTTCTTGTACATTTTCAAGTACCACAACGTATTCCTTGGAGGAGAAAACGTGCCGTATTTGCTCTGTACTCATCTCTGAAGTTGGACAATCGACAAGGGCGAGAGGGTCTCAAGTGATTTGTTAGGAGAGTGAACTGTGTAGCGCGCAATATTTGACACAGTCTCTTTTCACTAAAGGGACTAAGTCTCAACAAGCCTGCTAAAAATGAAAGATCAAAAGGAAACGGAGTAAACTTCAGTAGTTACAGTATATACGCTAAAAGTAGGTGTAACGAAGGTGGTTCGTCAACATCACTCATGTGATTAGTAACCTTCCTTGTGAGCCAAGGATCATATTTGCTCTCAGAGCTAACGCCCAGTACACAGGGCTTTAGCGCAGAGGGCTAACATAGTCTTCGGACACAGAACGACCTGCGTTCAATACCCGGTTGGTGTACTAAGCACTGACACTACGTATTGCTTTATCAACAGATACCTTTCATCATAAATGAACTATTTCTTATAAAACCTTCATTATCAGTATTATGTCTCTTGTAGCCTACAGCTCCATTACTGGTTTCCTGGACCTGGATTAAACCTTGTGTTGGTCAAAAATCACACTAGATCTCATTTTAACAATGCTATTTATTAGGCTAGGCTTGTGGGTCCGGTAAAACCAGCCCATCCCCATCATGTTATTACTCCAAGTTAATTGGAGTCTTATTAACAGCACTGTTTCCCAGCTGGTCTGCAGCAGCGTTGTGTGGCGGCCTGGTCTCGGTCTGTCTGACACCTGTGCCAACAAGCTGCTGCATGGTCCATGTGATTAATGCTCCCAGGACAGAGATAATAAATAAATAAACTAACACAGCCCGATGTTCCAGGAAGCCATCGCTGGCTGAGGCCATCTGCTGTGGAAGTGACTTCACATCTGTGTGTGTGTGTGTGAGGGAGAGAGAAAGGAGGACAAGTGTGTGTGTGTGTGTGTGTGTGTGTGTGTGTGTAAACAAATTCAGAAGCAGAGGTTGTGTTTGCATCAGGGACCATGATGATACCCAATACCTAGCCGGTAGTATCATGGGTATCTAAAATAGCAGATATTATTACAGCCATTACACTATGTACAGTATGAGTCAGGTAGGACACAGTGAAAATCCATCATGCAATTTTGGACATGGTAATGTGTTACCTTTGAACTCCACTGATGGTAAGTGGATAGACCCTAGAAACTATTCTCCTAATAAAAAAATTGCACCCACCTTGGGGGTAGTCGATTCAGCAAGGCCGTGTTGCTTAAGCCGTAGATAGTTAACAGCCATATTTGTTAGTATTATCATCATCATCACCATATGCTTCTGCTCAAAAATGTGTTGATTTAAAATGCAATGCTTGAATTTCTAATGAATCCCCATAACCTGGGGAAAGATACACTTATCTGCTTAATAAGTCAACACCGCCACCTGGTGTTTAAAAAAAAAACATGACATGTTGAAAATGCATTTTTAAAACCTGAAGCACTAGGGCCTTAGCCTGGAATCCAGACAGTTAGCAGTTTGGATTCCAGGCTATCAAAAAAAAAGTCAACTGAAGGTGCCAGATTGTTTGTGCTTTCCCATTCACCTATATGCCATTGTACAGTATATGAAATGTTGTTATTGAATGTACATTTTAAACAAAACACCTTATCCAACTTGCCTATATCATTGACTTCCAACACAGACAAACAGTGTATTCTATATTGTAACATGTTGCGTTGGTTAAAAAGGGAACATTTAGTACTATCCATTTGTGCATACAGTTGTAGCTATGAAGGCAGCTTAATACTGTGCCTAGTGAAAGTCTACACACACCTTGTAGTTTTCACATTCTGCTGCCTTGAAATTAAATCTAAAAAGGAAATATATTTTTGTCCTTCTTGTTTATATGTGTATGTGAATAACTCACGTTGGAGAGTTTGGTGAAGTTCAAACATAATCCTTTACTCAGGTATAAACATGTTACAGGTCACAACATCTTAATCAGACTCATAATGCACCAGTTTATATATCCCAGATAGGTGCCCCACTAGTGCCATCTCTGGGTTGGCATTATGCCCAACACTACTGATCTACACAACATACTCCACGTTTTCCAAGTGAAAGAAAAAATGACAGAAAATACTCATTCATAAAAACAAAGATGTCTTGATTGTGTATGTCTTCACACCTCAGAGTTTAGTCATGGCGGAAGCACCTACGGCAGCAATTACAGCTGTGCATCATTTTTAATAATGTTCTACCAACTTTGCACAACTCTTAGGGCAACATGCAGTGCCTTCAGAAAGGTCACAACTCTGGACTTTTTCCACATTTTGTTTGTGTAACTGACCTACACACAATAATAGGCCATAAGGTCAAAGTGGAATTTTGTTTTTAGATTTTTTTTTCTTAATAAAAAAAAAAATGATTTTGTAAAGTTGAAATGTATTGAGTCAGTAAGTAGGCAACCCCGTTAAGGCAAGCTTAAATAAATACAGGAGTAAAAATGTGCTTAACAAGTGACAAACTGCATGGACTCACTCTGCGTGCAATAATAGTGGTTAACGTGATTTTGTTTGAATGACTACACCATCTCTGTACCACAAACGCATACAAGATAAATGTAAGGTCCCTCAGTTGAGAAGTGAATTTCAAAATACAGATTCAACCAAAGGCAAGGGAGGGGGGTTCCAATGCCTCGCAAAGATGGAGTTACTTACCAAGGCGATATTGAATATTTCCGAGTGGCTTCGCAAGCCTTGAAAATGGTTGTCTAGCATTGATCGGGCAGCAGGGTAGCCTAGTGGTTAGAGTGTTGGACTAGTAACAGAAAGGTTGCAAGTTCAAATCCCCAAGCTGACAAGGTACAAATCTGTCATTCTGCCCCTGAACAGGCAGTTAACCCACTAGGCCGTCATTGAAAATAAGAATTTGTTCTAGTTAAAAAAAAATAAACAACTTGACAGAGCTTGAAGAATTTAAAAAAGAATAATGGGAAAATATTGTACAATTCAGGTATGCAAAGCTCTTAGAGACTTACAGCTGTAATTGCTGCCAAAGGTGATTCTAACATTAACTCAGGGGGTTGATAATTCATTATTTTTCATTAATTGTTAACAAATGATTTAATTTTTCTTCCACTTTGACCAGTATTGTGTGGATCTTTGACCAAAAAGGACAATAAAAAAAGTCCAGGGTGAGAATCATTTCTGATGTCTAAATTGCTCAAGCTCAATATTCAAACCTTGCGACAGTCAAGCAGATGTAAGTCAGGACTGAGACTGGACCACTCAGCACCTCTTGGAAAGGTTCAACAGTGTTGGTGCACCACTGACACACATACAGTATAAATGCACACACACACACACACACACAGATTAGGTATTCAGAAGACTGAGGCAGGTTTTCCTCTTACTTTTTACCTGGGCTTCGCTCCTTTCATATTGATCTTGACAAATTCCCTCGTCTCTGCTAGTGACAAGCATACCCATTACATGATGCTGCCACACCAATACTTGAAAATAGAGAATTTCACTCTGTGATGTGTTGAATTGGACCCATACCGTAAGGTATTAATTGAAGCAAAACAATGAATCTTTGCCATGTTGTACTGCAGTATTACTTAAAGCTGGAATCCGTAGCTATGAAACTGCCACGTAGGTTTACAATATTACAACGACAAAAGTTACTTCAAACCAAGAACACAATTGCACATCATTGCACCCGCGATAGAACAGAAGAGTATTGTACTGCGATTTGTTTTTTACCAAGATGCTGTAATACTCCTCGGTTCATAAACAAATCAAAAACGATAAATGGAGCCTAGGGCGACCAGTGGCACTGTTTCACCTACTGTAATGCAGATTCAAGCTTTAACGGCCTCTATTTTTTAAACACACGGTTCCTTCTTTTCACTTCATCATACATGCCAGTAATGTGGAGTGAATGTAATGTTGTTGATCCCATGCACTGTTCTCTCAGCTCAGCCATTGAATTCTGCGGCCATTTTAAAACAATCTTAAACCCCATAGTGATGTCCCTGAGCAGTTTCCATTCTCTCTCACATCTCAGTTAGGATTGACAGCCAGAATGTTGCAGTGTCTGGGTCAGTGGCGGTAGGTGCAATTTTGATTAGGGAGGACAATTATTAAAATAAATGTTTTATGAGCATGGCCTTATTTCTATTACAGCATATTGGATGACTGTTATTCATATTCCATTCACCCAGCTTAATGTAACATCGAAAGTTTTAGGCTACATGATATTCAAATCTGCCCTATACCCATCATGAGGATGCTAAAAACCTAGCCTCGATCAGACCAGCAGCATCATTGCGTTTTGGAACACCAGAAGTTTACTGAACAAAACTATCAATGGAACATGTAAAGTGTTAGTATCATGAGCTGAAATAAAAGATCCCAGACATTTTCCATTAGCACAAAAAGCTTATTTCTCTCAAATTCTGCACACACATTTGTTTACATTCCTGTTAGTGAGCATTTCTCCTTTGTCACGATAATCCATCCACCTGACAGTTGTGGCATATCAAGAAGCTGATTAAAGAGCATGATCATTACACAGGTGCACCTTGTGCTGGGGACAACAAAAGGCCACTAAAATGTGCAGTTTTGTCACAACACAATGCCACAGATGTGTCCATTTGAGGGAGCATACAGTTGGCATGCTATCTGCAGAAATGTCCACCAGAGCTGTTGCCAGATACTTTTATGTTAATTTCTCTACCATAAGCCACCTGCAATGTTGTTTTAAAGAATTTGGCAGTACTTCCAACCAAGCCTCACAACCGCAGACCATGTATAACCATGCCAGCCTAGGACTTCCACATCCGGCTTCTTCACCTGCGGGATCGTCTGAGACCAGCCACCTGGACAGCTGATACAACCGTGGGTTTGCACAACCGAAAAATGTCTGCACAAACTGTCAGAAACCGTCTCAGGGAAGCTCATCTGGGTGCTCGTGGCCTTCACCGGGGACTTGTCTGACTGCAGTTTGGCATCATAACATACTTAAGTGGTCAAATGCTCAGCTTCAATGGCCACAGCAATGCTGGAGAAGTGTGTCTTCACTGATGAATCCCGGTTTCAACTGTACCGGGCAGATGGCAGACAGCGTGTATGGCGTTGTGTGGGTGAGCAGTTTGTTGACTTCAACGTTGTGAACAGAGCGTACCATGGTGGGGCTATGGTATGGGCAGGCATACTGTAAGCTACTGACAACGAACACGATTGCATTTTATCATCTATGGCAATTAGAATGCACAGAGATACAGTGACGAGATCCTGACAACACTCAATGGTATATTCAGTGGCTTAGAATTATTTCTAAACCTCCCCTGATCTATGCCTGTACAAAAAATGTATCCCAGACATGCTTTTAAAGTTCATTGGGTGTGGCTCGGAGGTTGAATCACTGTTTGACATTCATTATCCAATTGAGGGACCTTACAGAGACAGGGAAAGTTGTTCTTAAATCAGGAAAACCACAACTTTTGCATGGACCTCATTCAACAATGTGTGATTTTGTATGAAGATAATTTCCAAATAAACATATTTAGATGTGCCACATCAAGGGGTATGAATAAAAATGGAAAAAAATGGAAAAAGTCGAATGAAATTTCTCTTGGAAAATTGGGGAGTATGTTGTGTAGGTCAGTGAGAAAAAATACTTATTGAATATTTTGGGGGGGGGATTTCAGTTTCAGGGAGCAAAATGTGAAAACTGTGCAAGGGTTTGTAGGCTTTCACTTGGCACTGTAACTCTTACTCATCCACCACACACTCCAAGAAATTCATAGTGAAGAGGTACAATACAGTCTGAGGTTTGGTCCTAGAGAAGCAGTCACACCATTGGCAAACACATGCAGTCGCTCCAAAGATTTGGGTCCAGTTTCCCGGACAGAGATTAACCGTTGTGCTGGACCAAAAATAATGAGATTCTCAATTGAAAGAGGTTTTTAGTACAGAACTGTCCAGGAAACCGGCTCTTAGGGTGTAACTGTATTCATAACACTTAAAACCCCACAAAAAATCTATCACCTGTTTATTTATTTTTTTAACCATTTAGTATTAACCTATTTTTAATTATTTTTAATTTTACCTTTATTTAACTAACAAATTCTTATTTTCAACGACGGCCTAGGAACAGTGGGTTAACTGCCTGTTCAGGGGCAGAATGACAGATTTGTACCTTGTCAGCTCGGGATTTGAACTTGCAACCTTCCGGTTACTAGTCCAACGTTCTTAACCAATAGGCTACCCTGCCACCCCTTATATGGGTTAGTCTCAATGAGATAAAATCACTTTTGCAAGAGAGACCTGAAAGCTCAAGGGGCGGTTTCCCGGACACAGATTAAGCCTTGTCCTGGACTAAAAATCTATCTCAATGGAGAATCTCCATGAAATGCTTTTTAGTCCAGGATTAGGCTTGATCTGTTGGAGAAACCACCACAAAGAGACTTATTGTTTCAACTGCAGATTGAACATTTAACAAAGATGCACCCCACTAGTGTTTTGGTAAAAAGCTGAGGGATGGGGCTGAAGAAATGTAACCACTCTCAAATTGATAGACAAAGCTATGGACCATGATATCAAAATGATAGTTTAAAACATGGTTTGAGGCGATAAAGTGTTTGTTGACATTTATGTTGTTTACAAACATTAGGTAAAACAAGCTTATATTTAGGGTTGTAATGGGGTATGACAGTTGAACAAAGCTAATGAGGCATTCGTAAATGATAGTCTTAATGAATCAATGGGTATATATAAAAACATTATGTATGTGGCAACTGCAGATTGCCTCTAACTTAGAATGGCTAATGAAGTATTTCTTCTCTAAAAACTGGTGGCAACTTTTAGGTGATGGTTAAGTGTATGAATGACCCTCGAGTGTTTTTGTTGATCCCAGCCATCCAACACAAGAGACACAAAGACAATCTCCCACTCTTGACAGAATTGACAATGCTAGAGTACACATGTAAGAACAGACATTTATAATACATATTTATAATTCAGGGGCATATATAGTTCACTATAATTAACAATAACCTCGCTGCCAAAAGGTAACACTTGCATATACTGTATATATTTGGCTACAATATATTGCTTTGTAGGAAAGGTCTATAAAATTGGCATTTTTAAAAAGAGGTTACCGTTTTAAAACAGATACAAGTCTGTACATGTGTTTTGTTCTTTCGGTTTACATGAAAAAAACAACATGATTTCCCCCAGAATACAAAACAGTATGAAAAAGGTGCCATATGGACTTTAAAATGTCCTCTTGTTTTTTGGTTTGTTTACAACAACAAAAAAGGAAAACTTTTTAAAAAAGACCCTTGCTTTTCTTCAGGTTCTTCTGTTTCCAGTTTGGCAGGGCGTTGAATTCGGTGCGAGTCATCTCCAAGACCCTCTGTAACAGATATTCATAGGAAAATAGAATAAGTGTGATAGCAGTCATGTTCATCACCATTATGTCGCAGCAGTTCATTTTTTCCCTCTGTACCAGACAAAGCACTCCGGTAATATGAATAAATGGGTGTCATTTTCGCTAACAACCCAATCGGGTTCTCTAAACAGCTCTCGAGTCATGGAGTGCACTCAGAATTATGACAAATTATACACAGATGACAATGTGCATGTTCGAGATTGATGCGTGTATGTGGTTAAATGGAAGTGAAAAACAGTTTCCCTATAGATCATTTATTCATAGATTAAATATCATTTATAATTTGTTTTGTTAAACGGAACAGCCTTAATTCATTGAAGCATGGACTCTACAATGTGTCGAAAGCGGTCCACAGGGATGCTGGCCGATGTTGGCTCAAATGATTCCCAGTTGTGTCAAGTTGGCTGGGTGGTGGACAATTCCTGATACCCATTGGGAAGTGTGAAAAACCCAGCAGCGTTAACAGTTCTTGACACAAACCGGTGCACCTGGCACCTACTACCATACCCCATTCAAAGACACTTAAATGTTCAGCCTTGCCCATTCACCCTCTGAATGGCACACAATCCATGTCTCAATTATCTCGAGGCTTATACATCCTTCCTTAACCGGTCTCTTCCCCTGCATCTACACTGATTGCAGTGGATATAACAAGTGACATCAATAAGGGATCATAGCTTTCACCTGGTCAGTCTACGGTTTGTCATGGAAAGAGCAGGTGTCCTTAATGTTTTGTATATTCAGTGCAGAGTCTAACCACTCGGCTACCTCAATCACGTTCACTCTCAAAATGTATCAATACAACTTTTATGCTGTTAAATTAACCAATATTTCAAAACAATAAAACCTTGCTCCAATTGTAAAGCCATATGTACTGTTAATCTAAGTACAAATGATGTCTTTCCTTTTAGATTTTTTGTGTGTTCTTTTACGCCCTGTTGGATGGTTGTACATAGTCTTTTAATGTTGTAAATGTGTCGATGAAAGATTTATTGATATTTTTTAAATATATAAATACAACTTTTACGCTCCGCTAAATAGTTTCAGTTCCACCTAGCCCCAGTCTGGTTCCAGGAAGTCCCTGTACCTGGAAGTCCTGGTCTGAAAGGTAGATCTCCAGGCGGAGGGGGTCCACTCCTTCTGGTAGAGGCTTGGCCGTCAGCTCCTCCACAGAGTATTGGTTCTTACTCAGCCAGTTCAGGGCGTCCTGCACCAGGGTCACCTTGTTGCGTGCCCCCTCCGCCTACACACACACACACACACACACACACACACACAGACACACACACACACACACACACACACACACACACACACAAGATAGTCAGCAACAGCGTATCATACTCAGATTTAAAAGGAAAAACACAACGTGCTACATTAGGGGAAGGCACCACCCTAACCCCTCCCCTGTCAAAGTACAACCGTGTTCACAATTTGGCCTGTACAATATGTACTGTACGGCAAACATGGAGGTTTATGAAATTTTGTTGTTGTTAATACAATCACTTTTCAGGTTACCAGTGTAACATTAATCCACCACCAGATTCCCCCCCTTTGTGTTAAGTCTCCCACAATCAACTACTTTATTGCTGACTAGAAGGGTATTATTGTATTAGTAGGGGAGTAGGGCAGTCAGTCTCTTGCCTGGGTGGTGATGTTGGGATCTCTCTCCCAGTAGGGGAAGATGTTGGTGAAGGTCAGTGGTTCAGAGCCCGCTAGGACCAGGTAGGCCTGAGGGGGGCGGCGAGAGTTCTTCTCTGAAATACGACAGCACAACATTATCAATAGTCAACTCAACTACCGCAACCTTCAAATACATACAACATTATCAATAGTAACCTACACTACTATATCATATTCACTACATCTACTTAAACATATGAATACACAAAACCTTAACAGCACTGTGTCAATATAGCCTCTGCTGAATCTAATACATTTAATAATGATCACAATACATAAGATTTAACTCTCTCCTTTTCCTTTCTCTTAGACTTCTGTTTACCTCTCTGTCAACGTCTTCCCTCTCTCTCGTGACCACTGACTGACCTTTGCAGTACTGCAGCACCGTCTCCATGGCACACTTCTTCTGGTTCTCCCAGCGGATCTTGGCTGAGCCTGTACACTCTCCGTCGTCGGGCTGCCGGCCCTGCCACAGGTACACCTCCATACGGTTATCTAGCATGAAGAGGCCTGGAGGGAGAGAGAGTAAGGGAGGTGGAGGGAGTTAAATGACAAAGAGGTGTAGAAAGGAGAGAGGACGTATGCATGCATGAAATATTGTGGACAGAAACAGAATGAGTAAGAAGAGCGCGAGAGATGGAGCTATCCACCTGGGGTCTGTACCTGGCTGTGGCACAGAGTATAGATTCTCCTGGAGGAAGGGCATGGCCATGACGGCCCCAGTCACACGGGCCGGGCTCAACAGTTCCTCCCCTTCAAATACTCCCGAGCTGGCGCTCAGACAGAACAGTCGCGGGGTGAAGTTGTATTTCCCTGGATCTGGACCAAACACCACCACACAGGTGAAAACCAACCACATCAACACAGGTGACTGAGATAACCTGGATGTGAAGCTAGTGCAGGACAATAGCAGCATATAATTATCTGGCAGATGGTAATATCCAAAGTGACATAGTGAATACATATAGTCAGTTTAGAGCGCGCGTCACGGCAAGGAGCGGGAGCGCGCGTTACGATTAAGAGTGTGTTACCGTCCAGGGAGTATGTGTTATAATAAGACGTATACGTTACGGTATAGTAAGAATGTGTTGCGGTAAGGAGTCAGTTTGTTATGGTATTGGAGTCTGTGTTATGGTAAGGAGCTTGTGCAAGTGCATTCGGAAAGTATTCAGAACCATGGACTTTTTCAATATTTTTGTTACATTACAGCCTTACTGTAAAATTGATTCAATGTATTTTTGTCCTCTTCAATCTACACACAATAGCCCATAATGATAAAGCAAAACAGGCCACCTGTGGTAAAAATCAATTGATTGGACATGACTTGGAAAGGCACACACCTGTCTATATAAGGTCCCACAGTTGACAGTGCATGTCAGAGCAAAGACATGAGGTCAAAGGAATTGTCCGTAGAACTTCGAGACAGGATTGTGTCGAGGCACAGATCTGGGGAAGGGTAACAAAAACGTTCTGCAGCATTGAAGGTCCCTAAGAACACAGTGGCCTCCATCATTCTTAAAATGGCCACCTGGCCAAACTGAGCAATTGAGGGAAAAGGGCCTTGGTCAGGGAGGTGACCAAGAACACAATGGTCACTGACAGAGCTTCAGAGTTTCACATTGGAGATGGGAGAACCTTCCAGAAGGACAACTATCTCTACCAGACGGATGCCACTCCTCAGTAAAAGGCACATGACAGCCTGCTTGGAGTTTGCCAAAAGGCACCTGAAGGACAGACCATGAGAAAAATGATTCTCTGGTCTGATGAAACCAAGATTGGACTCTTTGGCCTGAATGCCAAGCGTCACATCTGGAGGAAACCTAGCACCATCCCTACGGTGAAACGTGGTGGTGGCAGCATCATGCTGTGGGGATGTTTTTCAGCAGCAGGGACTGGGAGACTAGTCAGGATTGAGGGGAAGATGAACGGATCAAAGTACAGAGAGATCCTTGATGAAAACCTGCTCCAGAACGCTCAGTACCTCAGACTGGGGCGAAGATTCACCTTCCAACAGGACGATGACCATAAGCACACAGCCAAGACAACGACGCAGGAGTGGCTTTGGGACAAGTCTCAATGTCCTCGAGAGGCCCAGTCAGAGCCCGGACTTGAACTCGATCGAACATCTCTGGCGAGACCTGAAAATAGCTGTGCAGCAACGTTCCCCATTCATTGACAGAGCTTGAGAGGACCTGCAGAGAAGAATGGAAGAAACTCCCCAAATACAGGTGTGCCAAGCTTGTGGCATCATACCCAAGAAGACTTGAGGCTGTAATCGCTGCTAAAGGTGCTTCAACAAAGTACTGAGTAAAAGGTCTGAATACTTATGTAAATGTAAAATTATTTTTTTTTATTTTAAGAAAGAAACCTGTTTTTGCTTTGTCATTATGGGGTATTGTGTGTAGATTGATGTGGATTTTATTTTTTAAATACATTTTAGAATAAGGCTGTAACGGAACTAAATGTGGAAAATGTTAAGGGGTCTGAATGCATTGTATGTTACAGTATTGGAGCCTGTTACGGTAAGGAATATCTATGTTACGGTAAGACTAGCGATTAAACGTGCGTTACAGTATAGTCAGAATGCGATATGATAAGGAGTGTGAAAATGTTACTGTTAGAAGTGGTACGGTACCTTGGAGCATGCAGTCGTATGCCTTCCTGTCCTGCTGTCCCAGAGCATTCCTGAACCCAACTGGCTCCGTGCCTTCCTCTACCTCCTCCACCTTCAGACTGCTGTTACTGTTCAGGCCCAGCTCAGAAGGATGCCTGGTAGACACACACGTAAGCAGGCACACACACACATTAACTTGTATACATAAACTAAACGAACGGCACACCAAACTAGTCAGAGCCTGAAAACGAATGTGATTGCTTTACGTTTGGTCAGAGCTGAAAAGTTGCTACGTTAAAATAAAGCAGACTGCAGACGCATAAACAAACGGTATAGGATACTCACCTCTGCTTGAGCCTTTCCACAGCCCTGGCGCCCACCTCCCTGGCGCTGGCGTGGGACTTACATCCGTGCCACAGGTAGAGCTGTCCCTGGTGGGCATCCAGCAGAACCAGGGTGGCACGGGAACGCAGGCTGGCACAGCAACACTCCACCTCCACCAGGGAAGCCTCCACCGTGGCTTCCCCGCGCACGCAGTACAGATGCCAGCCGCCTGGACAGGGAGACGCACGGACAAATTCAAGTAGGCGCACAAGAGTTCAGTGGCACAAAACAGACAGACGTGTGGTAAAAACAAGCACTGTGTATTAATGCACTCAAGGCATCCGTTCTAGTAGTGCCAAGTGACTAAAAAAAAGTGATCGCCCAGCTACTAGCCATATCCCTCATTCAGATTTTGTTTTGAAAGAGCCTTCGAGATGACCTTTGAAGTAATGAAAAGAGTGCTATATATTGAATAGACGGTATAAATGTAATACATTACATTATTATTAGTAGAAAGTGATCATGTGAAACATACACTGTGCTCTAAATAACAAAATGTAATTAGTAGCACTGGTACTCCCAATTTATACAAATTTAGGAGCACCAGAAAACGTTTAATCGATTGAGATATAGCCTATATTGGGTCTATACAGTTGAAGTCGTAACTTTACACAGAGCTTAGCCAAATACATTTAAACTCAGTTTTTCACAATTCCTGACATTTAATCCTAGTACAAATTCCCTGTTTGAGGTCAGTTAGGATCACAACTTTATGTTAAGAATGTGAAATGTGAGAATAATAGTAGAGAGAGTGATTTATTTCAGCTTTCATTTCTTTCATCACATTCCCAGTGGGACAGACGTTTACATACACTAAACTAGTATTTGGTAGCATTGCCTTTAAATTGTTTAACTTGGGTCAAACATGTCTGGTAGCCTTCCACAAGCTTCCCAGACAGAGCTGGTGTAACGGAGTCAGGTTTGTAGGCCTCCTTGCTCGCACACGCCTTTTTAGTTTTGCCCACACATTCTCTATGGGATTGAGGTCAGGGCTTTGTGATGGCCAATCCAATACCTTGACTCTGTTGTCCTTAAGCCATTTTGCCACAAGTTTGGAAGTGTGCTTGGTGTTATTGTCCATTTGGAAGACCCATTTGCGACCAAGTTTCAACTTCCTGACTGATGTCTTGAGATGTTGCTTCAATATATCCACATAAGTTTCCTTTCCTCGTGATGCCATCTATTTTGTGAAGTGCACCAGTCCCTCCTGCAGCAAAGCACCCCCACAACATGATGCTGCCACCCCCGTGCGTCACGGTAGGGATGGTGTTCTTCGGCTTGCAAGCCTCCCCCCTTTTCCTCCAAACATAACGATGGTCATTATATCCGCACAGTTCCATTTATGTTTCATCAGACCAGAGGGACATTTCTAAAAAAAACAAAAAACAATGATCCTTGTCCTCATGTGCAGTTGCAAACCATAGTCTGGCTTTTTTTATGGTGGGTTTTGGAGCAGTGGCTTCTTCCTTGATGAGTGACCTTTCAGGTTATATGTCGATTTAGGACTCGTTTTACTGTGGATAATAGAAAGGTTTGTACCGGTTTCCTTTGCTGTTGTTCTGGGATTGATTTGTACTTTTCGCACCCAAGTACATTCATCTCTAGGAGACAGAACATGTCTCCTTCCTGAGTGGTACAATGGCTGCGTGGTCCCATGGTGTTTATACTTGCATACTATTGTTTGTACAGATGAATGTGGTACCTTCAGGCATTTGGAAATCGCTCCCAATGATGAACCAGACTTCTGGAGGTCTACAATTTCTTTTTCCAGAGGTCTAGGCTGGTTTCTTTTGATTTTCCCATGATGTCAAGCAAAGAGGCATTGAGGTTAAAGGTAAGCCTTGAAATACATCCACAGGTACACCTCCAATTGACAGAAATTATGTCAATTAGCATATCAGAAGCCTCTAAAGCCATGACATCATTTTCTGGAATTTTCCAAGCTGTTTAAAGGCACAGTCAACTTAGTGCATTTAAACTTCTGACCCACTGTACATTTATTTGTGTGTGTTTGTCTGTAAACAATTGTTGGAAAAATCACTTGTGTCAAGCACAAAGTAGATGTTCTAACTGACTTGCCAAAACTATAATTTGTTAACAAGAAATTTTTGGAGTGGTGACTGGAAATTATGCTGTTAGTTTGTGGCTTCCATCAATGTATCTGCAATATTAAAACTGATCTACACGGTAAAAAGATGTCAAATTAAATTGTCCATCAACAGTCTCCCACTGAGCTCTGTCGATAACAGCAGGTAAATTCAGGGCAGCAGTGTTGTTGAGAGCTGTAGCAACACGTTTGCAGTTGTCCATTCCTATTATCTTAAAAAAAAAAAACATTTGCGGTAGACTACTGTTCAGGGAAGACCCCATCATGTTACAGACAGTAGCCTGTGGCATGGCCAATCAGAACACATCATCTGGCATGACCAGCCCCGCCATTATGTCAGCCAATCAAGGCTAGCCAGGAAGAATAATTTGTTTCTCTGCGAGAAAAACTATGCTTTTAATTAACATTAACATTTACAGATAACCTATGAGTTTGTTATTAAGGCACATGAAACATTTTGCTATGTGTTACGTAGCCTAGTGGATTATTTCGCTCTTCACTCGCGGGGCAAGGCTACTCCCGACCAAAAGCCCGTGAATTGTCTGATAATCAATCGGATTTAGTTCCACTGAATCTTTGTCTGTATTTGGTTAATTAATCTCTGGCTGGGCAAATAAGTGGAGGTGAATATTATATTTTTGTTTGCTCATCACTTATCAGAAACATTTAGCGTGCTATAAAGTAGCCTAAATCAAGTGTAGCCTATTATGTAGCTATTCGGTAACTCTAAAAGCCCGTGGAGGTTTTGAAATATGAACACGAGACTCACCTGGCTTCTGAAAATATACATTGCTATTTTCTATGCGTATTGTGATGAAGATAGTCCCCAATTAAAAACCCTACGCCTGCTCCTTAGCCTACTAGGTGTAGGATCTGCCATAAGAAGGAGGTTGGTAATATAGGTCATATCATAGGGGTCAAATTCTTTTAACTGTTTCGGCTACAAACAAGCTGTCGTAATGGTATAACCGTGATGGCAACAAATATGCGCTCGCTTTCTTCTCTCCAAAACAACAGGTGAGTGAAGACTAATCATTACAACAATTATTACCAGGGAAATTTGTTTTCTAGGTGCACTGGTGCTACCAAATGAAAATATGCAGGTCGCACAGCAAAATATTGAAGCATGTATGCGAACGAAATGGTCAGACTTTAGAGCTCTGCATATACCTGTGTTGTTGACGCCATCATCTTCTCTGCTACCCTTTTGGATGACCAGGCCTCCCTGGAAGAGCTGCAGGAAACATGGAGGCTCCTTGCCCTGTGCCACCAACACCTAACCACCAGTAAGAAAGACAGACCCCATTGTAAACACAACGGATTCAATCAATCAAGGTCCTGTTGAACAGCAAATTCATACATACAATCAAGTGCGCTAGATTCGGGCTGGAGCGAGAGCCTGCAGGAGGGTAACTTTCCTGGGTAATAGTTAGGCATCCCTGCACAAGTGACACTTTTGGGTGCTGTGGACTAACCTGTGCCCCCCTGTGGTTCCCCAGCTCGACGGTCATCAGTGCGGAGGTGCCCTTGCCACTGACGCTGGAGTGACGGCCCTGCCAGAAGAAACAGGCGCTGCGCTCCCGACCTGGACCCCCACTACTCAGCTCCCCCGGCTTCTGCCTCTTACCCACTGGAGGACAAATAATTAAACAAACAAACATACAAATTACAACATCAATGGTGTAATGTAATATTTGTCGGGTTAAGACGGGTAATATATACTAAGCTATCTGTATGTATTATGCAAAGGCAGCAGCTACTCTTCACGGGGTCCGGCAAAATTAATACATTTAAAAAAATAACATTTTTAAATTCATACAGAATTCCCAAAACACTAAGTGTGTGCCCTCAGGCCCATACTCCACTACCACATATCTACAACACAAAGTCCATGTGTAAGTGTGTGTATAGTGCGTATGTTATCATGTGTGTGTATGCATGTGGCTGTGCCTATGTTTGTCTTAAATCTGATTCTACTGCTTGCATCAGTTACCTGATGTGGAATAGAATTCGATGTAGTCATGGCTCTATGTAGAACTGTGCGCCTCCCATTGTCTGTTATGGACTTGGGGACTGTGAAGAGACCTCTGGTGGCATGTCTTGTGGGGTATGCATGGGTGTCTGAGCTGTGTGCTAGTTGTTTAAACAGACAGCTCAGTGCTTTCAACCTCTCACAAATACAAGTAGTGGTGAAGTCAATCCCTTCTCTACTTTGAGACAGGAGAGATTAACATGCATATTATTAATATGTTTGCTCTCTGTGTTCATCCAAGGGCCAGCCGTGCTGCCCTTTTCTGAGCCAATTGCAATTTTCTTAAGTCCCTCTTTGTGGCACCTGAACACACGACTGAACATTAGTCCAGGTGTGATAAAACTAGAGCCTGTAGGACCTGCCTTGTTGATAGTGCTGTTAACCTGTCTGGGAACGTGGTTCCGCTCGCTACATTTCTCAAACATACAAGTAAGTAATAGGCACCATTTTATAGATACAATTCTCATTAATCCAGCCACAGTGTCTGATTTAAAAAAAAGATTTACAGCGAAAGCTCCACAAATTATTATGTTAGGTCACCACCAAGTCACAGAAAAACCCAGCAATTTTTCAAGCCAAAGAGAGGAGTCACAAAACGCACAAATAGATATAAAATGAATCACTAACCTTAAATGATCTTCATCAGATGACACTCATAGGACTTCATGTTACACAATACATGTATGTTTTGTTTGATAAGTGAAATAAGTGATAAGTGAATATTTATATCCAAAAATCAAATTTTACATTGGCGTGTTATGTTCAGTAGTTCCAAAACATGCAGTGATTTTGCAGAGAGCCACATCAATTCACAGAAATACTCATTATAAACGTTGATGAAAATTCAAGTGTTATGCATGGAGCTTTAGATAAACTTTAGATAATCTGAGTACGGCGCTCAGAGCCCAAAACAGCCAAAATAAATACATTTGATGATCTTCATCAGAATGCACTCCCAGGAATCCCAGTTCCACAATAAATGTTTGATTTGTTCGATACATTTCATCATTTATGTCCATATACCTCCTTTTGTTCGGGCTTTTGGTAAACAAAGGATTAAAATTCCAAAAAGTTATATTACTGGTCGTAGAAACATATCAAACTATGTATAGAATCAATCTTTAAGATGTTATCATAAATGATCAATAATGTTCCAACCAGAGATTTCCATTGTCTGTAGAGAAACAATGGAACGAGAGCTTCCTCTCATGTGAATGCTCCTGACTGAGATAGAGGCTGCTGGCAGACCTCTGACTCATTCCCCTCTCGTTCAGCCCCCCTTCATAGTAGAAGCCTCAAACAAGTTTGTAAAGACGATTGGCATCTAGTGGAAGCCTTAGGAAGTGCAACATAAGCAATATCCCACTGTAACTTCAATAGGGGCTGAGTTTAAAAACTACAAACCTCAGACTTCCCACTTCCTGTTTGGATTTTGTCTCAGGTTTTTGCCTGCCATATGAGTTCTGTTATACTCACAGACATCATTCAAACAGTTTTATAAACGTCAGAGTGTTTATAAATACTAATAATAATATGCATATATTAGCATCTGGGATCGAGTAGGAGGTAGTTTACTCTGGGCACGCTTTTCATCCAAAAGTGAAAATGCTGCCCGCTATCCCAAAGAAGTTAAGAAGGTAGAGAAGTGCTTTTTTATGAACAGTTTTCTCCCCATCTTAGCTACTGTTGTATCAATATGTTTTGACCATGACACAGTTTTACAATCCAGGTTTACTCCAAGCAGTTTAGTCACCTCAACGTGCTCAATTTCCACATTATTTATTACAAGATTTAGTTGAGGTTTAGGGTTTAGTGAATTATTTGTCCAAAATATAATGCTTATATTTAGGACAAACATTCCTTTCCACCCATTCTGTAACTATACAACTGATGCTGTAGTAGCTTTTTTCCCAAAATGTAATTGAATGAGTAAGCTTTGGTGCTATCAATCTTTGTCAGTTATCTTTGTTTCATTGTGTTGTTTCTTCTTCTTCTTCTTCATTTAATTCAGTTTAGTCACATGATTTCTCAATTTGAGGTAAGTTTGCCAATCAGTTGTGCAGCCAGACTTATTTGCCATTCTTTTTGCCTCACCCCTCTCAACCATACCATTAAAAAAAATCCTCATCAATCCACAGGGATTTAACAGTTTTTACAGTAATTGTCTTAATGGGTACATGCTTATTAGTAACTGGCATAAGTAATTTCATAAATTTGTCAAGGGCTATGTCTGTTTACTCCTCATTACACACTCTTTACATGAACAACATAGGAATCACTACAAACCTCATTGTATGACTTCTTATACACTATATTAGGCCCAGCCTTTGACACTTTGGTTTTCCTAGATATGGCTATGATACTGTGATCACTACATCCAATTGATCTGGATACTTGCTGTCAAGCACATTTCTGCAGCATTACTAAAGATGTGATCAATACATGTTGATGATTTCATTCCTGTGCTGTTTGTAACTATCCCGGGAAGGTTGACTGATAACCTGGACCAGGTTGCAGGCACTGGTTACAGTTTGAAGCTTTTTCTTGAGTGGGCAGCTTGATGAAAGACAGTCAATATTTAAATCACCCAAATAATAGACCTCTGTTGATATCACAAACATTATCAAGCATTTCACACGTTATCCAGATACTGACTGTTAGCCCTTGGTGGTCTATAGCAGCTTCCCATAAGAACGGGCTTTAGGTGAGGCAGATGAAACTGTAACCATATTAATTCAACAGTATTTAACATGAGATCCTCTATAATCTTTACAGGAATGTGGTTCTGAATATAAAAAGCAATACCTCCACCACTGGCATTTCTGTCTTTCCTATAAATGTTATAACCTTGCATTGCTACCACTGTAACAAAGGTATTGTCTAAGTGAGTTTCTGAGATTAGAATATGAATGTCATCTGTTAGTAGCAAGTTATTATTTTCATGAACCTTGTTTTCTTAAGCTGCATATGTTAATGTGGGCTATTTTGAGCACTTTTCTTGGATGTTTGTTTTCATTGGGAAGCTTTGCAGAACTAGACATTCTCATGTTATTTATGTTCGTGCAGGGTGAACTGCACACAGTAGACTTCCTACTAGGGCACAATGCCTCAGTGCTAACAGCATAAATCGGGTTCGATAGACATGATTGCTGCATACAATAGCTGTTGGATCAGCAGAGGCATTCGGGGCAGTTAGAGAGACATCAATTAGGTTACTTACATTATGTCTACCAATGTCCTTGGTATAATATATATTTGTTAAAGCATTATGTTGACTCAGGAACACAATGGTAGGGATTAACTGAGCTGAGCTTGGGTCATTGATTGATAAGTCATTGTCTCAACGCAGCCTTATAATGTTGTGAAAGGGTCCAGGAACCCAAATTATTTGGGTGGATCTCATCCTCTTTATAAAATGTGTTTTGTTTCCAAAAGGTATCAAAATTGTCAACAAGTTACACGCATTAAGCTGCAAAAATCACATAGCCAGTTGTGAGGAGAAATAATCCTGTTCAATGCCACAATTCAGAGAGGACACCGGGCCGGATATGATGGGTATTTTATTAGTGTCAAGCAGAGAGTCAATCAACTCTGAAATCCAGTTTAAACTTTTCAAAGCTGCACTTCGTAATGTCATTAAAATACAAATGGACTACGATATAATCGATGTCCATGTCCTGCCGTAGTACATTCGGGAGCAGATTAGTAATGTAATTTACTCATGCTCCGGCATAGGACATAGTTCCTGGTGCAAAAACAGTCACATTTCTTACCATGGAGCTGCCCAAAATCACGGCCGGCGAGAAGGACGCCCACTCCCACAATTCACAAGATGGCGCAGGCCTCTGACAGATGGAGAAGCCCAGCACGATCCAGAGCAAGGGCGGACACTCGCCAACGTCAAAATCGTAGGGGAAGGATAGGAGTAGGCACAGCGGCCGCAGACACAGGTAACCCCAGTGACTAAGATGCAAGGAAGATCAGGCTCCAGGGCCTCTCGCTGGGAGTGTGGCTGCTTTGCAGCAGGCCGCTGTCTTCGGCTTCCACGGCTAGTGACACGCGACCATCATTGATTGCCATGCGCCCTCTTGCTTCGACTCAGCTATCAGATGGGGGAGGAGAGGTAGGAGAGATGGCTCCCCTGGCGAACGAACTCCGAGAAACACCGGCCAGTCGGATATAACGACAAGACGGAAATACATCCAACATGCGCAAGCGGTAAACGTTTCCCCCAGTTTCTTATGTAGGCTGGCTACCTGCATGATCAAGGAAGCCACCTCGAGCCTATAATCCCTGGAAAGCAAACGATTGCCACATTGGAACTGAGTGATCCAGTTTGTCCTGAAACAAAGTAGTAAATACAGCTCCTACAGCGCTGGTTCATTTCCTTCTCCAGACAAAGAGGGCTCCATTGGAAAACCCATCTGGGACTAACTTCGTTAGCTGAACGGCTGACGTTAGCTATATTCAGCTCATGAGATATTATTCTTCAAGAACCGACGGGTACACATATATGGCAAAAACATCTGTATCTATCACTGTGTATTTAATCCTGGTAAAGCATTGATCAAAAACTTTGATGGGATCCAACTAATTGTTTTTGAAATATTCAAGATACACTACCAGTGAGCTGGAGTTTCTCAATAGTCTTTTCCTCCATGCGTCTGGAACTATGAACAACTACAGCGTGCAAAAATATCCCTCTTCTCAACAACCCGCGGTACTACTTCTACCCCCATAGAGATACAATACGTTACATCTAATAGCGTGACTCACCCACAGTGGCCCTTCACCCAGCACCTTTAGTAGATTTTTATGACGTTCGTATGACAACATTACTCACCCACAGTGGTGACCGAGTACTTCCAGCGGATCACGTAGGTGTCTCCTTCGTGCAGCTGGCCCAAGCTCGCCGCCACCAGCTCCTCCTCCTCAAACTCCCGGATATGCCAGGCGTCCACTGCCACTGTGGCGAGCTCCGCCTGGCGTCCGTCCTCCGTTCGGACCATCCCGTAGCCACGCTGAACGTCTACGCCCTCCAGGAGGCTACGTACGGGGCCACCCACATTGTCCAGCAGGGCCTTGGCGTTGCACGGTTTTAAGACGTCGGGCTTGGCCGCCTCAAGGGGCGAGCGGAGGGTAGAGTGCACAGGGCTCTGGAGGGGGAGAAAGAGAGAGTGGGAAATGGGTATGAGAGGAGGAAATGGGTGTTCGTTTTTTCTTTCTTCTTTCCACAAGAGCAATGGGACCGTATACTGTATGACTAAGTATGTGATTATGCCTCATAACATGACGACCCAATGTGACAAAAGGGCCTGAAAAGGGTGGATTCTATTAATCTATTATTTTTTATACTGTAATGAGACAAAAAAAAAGAAAAAAAAAATAATTTGCTACACAGACATTCTTCTCCCTGTCTCCTCATCTGCACTGATCTGAAAAGAACTGACGAGGTGAAAGACAGCCTAACGATGAGCATGCACCATATTGCTTTCACCCGTCTTTCCCAACCCATTGCTTTCTCTCTGGGGTTTTAGGCTCGGTTTCTGTGTAAGCACTATGTGACAACTGCTGATGTAAAAAAGACTTAATAATTATTATGTTTTTGATTGAGGACAGCTGTTTAAGCAATTGAGATAAAGCCCCCCAGATCCATACCTTGGCCTCATCCATGGCAGACTCCTCTTTCCTCTCGGCCCAGTCCAGGAACTTCTCTCTGAACAGAGCCGTCTCGTTGTGCTCCGACAGACGGCCGAACAGAGCCCAGCTGGGACGTCCCTCACCCTGCCTACACACAAAACACATACAGATACACACAAACATTGAGAAAACGACACCAACAAAAACACTCAGTGCAGTGCGGTGCATCTAAAGTAGTGATGGGGGAAGAAAATGGATACAAATACATAACGCAATATTATTTGATGATATTACAACGAAACTTTGACATGTCTCTCTGTAGCAGACAAGAGCAACATGTTTGGAATATCGAATCGCAACACATATAAAATCCTGAATAGCAACACATATAAAATCCTGAATAGCAACACATATAAAATCCTGAATAGCAATAGATATATGGGCAACTAAGTATTGTGATAATATTGTATCATCGTTAGGCCCCTGGCTATTCCCAGCCCTAATCTAAAGTGTCTTCGCCCCATTGACACAGACTTCAACATTTGCAAATACTTATCATGGCTAAACAGATGCTAGACACATGCTGCCATACTCTAGTGCAGACAGTCCTTTGCCTCTGCATATTCGGGGTAGTGGCACTCAGTTCAAATGAGAGCACTGGTCCTTCAAACACTAGCCCTTCAAGCAACTCCAAACGTTTTTGTGGCATGACCCGGCAAAGACCTTTAGAATTTTCCTGTGGTCATCAAAAACTGAGCGATGTGATTGGACAGCGTGTATAAAAGGGCAGGCTAAGAGCTTGCAACTCACTCAGGGACATCAGTATTGGTTGAACAGGCGTCCAGGGGATTGACCCTGCAGCTGCTGTAGTCGTAAGAACCGCTCCACAGCTGCCTCCCTAATTGGACAGCCACCTTTCTGTCACCAAGGGGGACGTCCTTCCCCGTCCACACGTACACCTCACTGCCAAAGTCAAACACTAACACCTAGAGAGAGGGGGAATCAGGAAAGTCAGACACACACTTTCACACATCCAAACGCACATACACTTTCACACAGGGGTATACCTCTTTAGAGTTGAGCAGGGTGACACTGGGGATGGAGGCCCAGGCCTCGTTGTGGGGCACCAGTTTGCCCTCCTGCAGCCCGTAGACCCCATTAGAGTCTAACACACCACTTTCATACAGCTCATCCTCCTCCGGCTCCCCTGCACCTGCACACAAATGGACATGGAAATGGTGTGTGTGTGTTGAGAGGGGGTGTTGGAAGGTGGTGTGTGTGATGAGGTGTATTAGATATGGTCATCTAATGTGTGTTTGTGTGTGGTCTGTGTTCAAGTGTGTACCTGGGATATGTTTACGACCTGGTCCACCGTGTGTGTGTGTACAAGAATGTGTTTATGCGAGTACGCACATTTATTTATTGTTGTAAGTGTACACTGTGTGTATGTGTGTGTGTGTGAGAGAGAGAGAGAGACTGCGTGCGTGCACATCTACTGGTGTGTGTGTACAATTTATAAGCACACTGTATGTGTGTGTATATGTGTGCATGCAAACAAGCACGTATGTACCTCTGTAGTCGGTCTTGCCCCCCAGTAGGTCCCAGAACTCCTTAGCCCATTTGTTGTCAGTGTTGATGCCCTCCTCCAGCACAGTCACCTGGGAGGCCTTACAACCAAGGTCCCTCTTAGCCTGCACGAACGATGCCATCTCTGAGGCCTAGGGATACAGGACAGGCCAAAGAGCTTAGACCATGGTCGTATTCATTCGGGCAAGTGACATAAAACTTTTTTTTCAATTCATTATTTGTATTTCGCCGAACTTCCTGACGTGACTGAAACTGATTACTTTCGGATAAACAGAAGTGTCTGGGGGATTAGGATTTCTGGATGGGGAAGGAGAGAGGCTAGTGTGGAGCTGAACAGTAACACATTTCAGAATGAATGTTGACATTGTATCACATGGTGGCCACAGAGCAAATACATACAACTGTTGAAACATTCGACTTCAACTGATCTACTGAACTCTAGAACTGGCAGCAATGTAATACTGAATGCATCCAAATGGAACCTTTGGTTTCTATGTGCCCCGGTGCCTCTTTTGACATTACTTTTAAACTCTAGGCGGTAGCTCTAGGCTAGAACTCATCCAACATTCTCTAGAACCGTGGCATGTTGGCAACCAAGCCCCCAAAAGAGACATTCTACTCGGAAACAGAGCAGAACTAGCTGTGAAACGACATTACTCTTTAAATATTTATCCTAAAACCTAAGACTTCAGCTGAATTTTGATTCTTGATGGATCACCACTACAATCATGGAAAAGTACTGCCTTCAGAGGAGTGGCGCCCTCCGGGCGGTGGAAGGACTGCTATGTGAAGGGGGAAATTCTTTCCCTCAGGAAATGCAGTGTGAGAAGGTAGAGAGCTGCTCCTCTTCCTCCCCATCCTCCTTCTCCCAGGATGGTGTCTCTGTCCTCGTCACCCTCTACAGTTGCCACCAGAAGCAGAACTGGGACCTCCAGTCTCCACCAGGACATACCGCAGTTCCTCCCAACTGAGGAGCAGCAGCAGAGTGGAGAGGGTGAAGTCAACTCCACAGTTGAGCCGCTGGTCTGCCAGGTCAAAGTACACCGGCGACTGAAACAGGCTAGTCCCCGCCCGCCACAACTGTGAGGCCCAAGGTGGAGAACAAGTCTCCCACATCTCCACCTGGACCATGGTCACCAGGCTGAGGGCCCCTGTTTAATGACAAGGGCGATGACCAGGTGATGCAGCTCCTCTAGATTTAGTGCTCCCAGGCCCAGCCATGTTCTTCACCAAACTGTACAACTCTTCTCTCATGGCCCGAGGTATGTCATGTCACCATATTATACAGCTGTATTGTTAGAGAGCCACCCTGAAACAATTCTCTCATCAGAAGAGGAGGAGGAGAACCTGCGGAAGCTCAAGGAGTCCTTGGAGAACAGGTTTGTCCAAACCACTGCTCCCAGACTTCCGTCCCATACCCATCACCTCTCGTCACCAGAGAGGAGACCCACTGGCAGGTCTGAGGCTAAGGAGGAGCTCCTAATGATCCACGGTCACTGCGTCCCAGTGTAGCAGCAGATCTACCACTCGGTGGTGGACTCCATGCTGGCCACCGCCTCTGTCCATTCCCCACGCTACAGCCTGAACCAGCAAATGTGGGAGGCGCTCTGGTGCCCTACCTTCACCAGCACCCAGCTGGTAGACGCTACGCTCCCCAGATAGACGTGAACATCAGCTTGGAACCAGAGCGTCAGCAGTCTCAGAGGAAGAGGGCCAGGCACTGAACTGAACAACTGCTTTTACTCTTTAAAAATAGAATTCAGATATTTTTTTACACATTGCCATTTTCAAAATAAATATTTTTAAACTATACTATTTTGGGCTGGTCTTCCTTACCATCATATTTAGACAATAAAATGCAGATATATTTAAAATATATATATATATATTTAAAACAAACAGTTCATAAAGTATAACAGTTCCTTATCATCTGTTCATTTGAGAACATGTTGAGAGGTCAGACAGTGTTAGTGAATGATAGTCCTGTAGAATAGAGGGTTGAGAGTGATGGATGGAAAGGTGGAAGGAATGTATAATGAGGGAGTGCTCAGCCCATGTCCCTGTGAGTAGATCAGAAAGGATCAGATAACAGTAGACCCGTTCCAGGAGAATGTCGTGGTGAGTACATCCTGTTTGAAGTACACTAGACCAACATAGCTACAGTGGTGTAGCAGGGGTCAAAGCTGAGTGCTGAAAAACCCTGGAAGACAATGAGTGAAATTAGGGTTATGGTGCTCATTTGAATTTCCTAGATTTTTCAGGCTAAGGATCAGTCCAACATGTTCACCTAAAACATTGTTTTTGTGTTTAATTATAGACAGAGGCTGCGGTTCCATGATGTCATTTTAAATGGACAAAAATGTGGATATTTCAAAGTGACCCCAAACTTTTAAACGTAACTGTACGTTGGGCGATATTGGCCTGGCTCACAGTCGGCGTTCCAATTCATCCCAAAGTTATTAGATGGGGTTGAGGTTAGAACTCTGTGCAAGCCAGGCAAGTTCTTCCACATCGATCTCGACAAACCATTTCTGTATGGATCTTGCTTTGTGCATGGGGGCATTGTCATGCTGAAACAGGAAAGGGCCTTCCCCAAACTGTTGCCACAGAGTCCAATGGCAGCAAACTTTACACCACTCCAGCCGACGCTTGGAATTGCGCGTGATTATCTTAGGCTTGTGTGTGACTGCTCAGTTCTTGTGCTGACGTTGTTTCCAGAGGCAGTTTGGAACTCTGTAGTGAGTGTTTCAACCGAGGACAGACAATTTTTTAGCGCTACACACTTCAGCACTCGGCGGTCTCGTTTGTGTGAGCTTGTGTGGCCTACCACTTCATGCTGCTAGACATTTCCACTTCAGCACTTACAGTTGACTAGGGCAGTTCTAACAGGGCAGAAATTTGACCAACTAACTAGTTGGAAAGGTGGCATCTTATGACAGTGCCATGGTGAAAGTCACTGAGCTCTTCAGTAAGGCCATTCTACTGTTAATGTTTGTCTATGGAGATTGCATGGCGGTGTGCTCGATTTTGTACACCTGTCAGCAACAGGTGTGGCTGGAATAGCCAAATCCACTAGTTTGAAGCTGATGCACTATATTTACAAAAGTATGTGGACATGTCTAGTACCTTGGCTTTCTCGATGACGTTGGCGAACTCTCCGCTCCACATGAAGCAGTGTTTGGGGGTGATGAGCAGGAAGCAGTCGCCGCTGTTCAGGGAATGGGCAGCGGGCTCCACCAGACGCACCTGCACGTGCCTCCGACCTGCAGACCACACCCAGACAGACCCCCTTTAGAAGCCAGACAGTCACTTACTCTAACCAGTCATTCCTATGCTTATGGAAGTTTAGTTAAGGAACAACCCTGAAAGAATTTCAGAAAAATATATGCCACTGTACACTCCCTGGAAAGTTTGAAATCTGTGCCACTGTTGCATTGTTCAAGAGTACTGGTAATGAACAAAAAAATGTGTCAAATGTATTTACAATGAAGAATCATTGTAAATAAAACGTAGTGCACTATACAGAGAATATGGTGCAATTTCTGAACAGAAAAAAGGCGTTCCTGACCTCGTGACCTTTGCCCTCTGACTGACCTTTGATGCGGATGAGCATGAGCTTGTTGAAGGGCAGCGTGCTGTTGTTGGTCACCACCTCAGTGGACTTGGTGCTGCGCAGGTTGACCTTGCGGAAGTTCTCCTTACTAGCCAGGCCGGCCAGAGCTGCGTCCGCCAGGTTGGAATGCTTGGCCACTGTGGATGACAAGAGACAAAATGGAGGTTAGTAGGCCATTATTGTACTTGGACAATGTGGACGTGAGCTGAAACGGGGGTGGGTAGCAATCCAAAATGGAGGTTAGCAGCGACTCATCGACACCCCCACCCGCAGCCTCTAATCCTCTGACTCCATGGGGGACCGTGCATTCAGCTATGTCACCCTCACTCTCTGGAACTCTTCCCCCGTATACCTGCGAATCTGACTCCATTCAATCCTTCAAGTCGTCTCAAAACCCACCTTTGAGTAATAGTATTTACTAGTATGGGGTCCAAACAGGAAACAAAACAAATAAAATACATTATATAATATAGATAATACTCTATTATCTCCTCCCTCTGCCTCACACTTCAGAAACAGGAGATGGCTCCTGCCCTATGAGCCCCTACATAATACAGTGCAAATTACAATACAAAATATATAAAAATGTCTGTCTCTTCACAGTCCCGGTTGCCCGTAAGGTGTTCTTTTAATTTGGTTTAATTGCGAGCTTGAGTTTCCTGGGGGTTCAGAAAGTTCCATGTAGTCATGGCTCTATTTAATACAGTGCATTTCCCAGCCTCTGTTCTGGACCTGGGGACTGTGACGAGACCACTGATAGCATATCTTGTGTTGTACCGATGAGTGTCCGAACTGTGTGTCAAATGCTTGAACAGACAGTTTGGTACCTTAAACAACAAGCATTCAGCCTATAGCATTTTATTCTTTGTCTTGCCCTCTTGTATTTTTATCATGTAGGCAATGTCATGTAAACTGTTGGTCCCATGTTTCCTGAGCTGAAATAAAAAATCTCAGAAATGTGCCCTCCCAGGCCCACCCATGGCTGTGCCCCTGCCCAGTCATGTGAAATCAATAGATTAGGTCCTCATTTATTAATTTTAATTGTCTATGAACTTTAACAAAGTAAAAAATAAAAATAAAAATCTTGCACGTTGCGTTTATATTTTTGTTAAGTATTTTTATTCAGCTAAATTCAATTATATTCTTCTTACTATAAAATCTGATAAAACAAAATAATGGCAGGGGACTTATAATCAATCATGTCACCTAAATGAACAAGCCTACAGCTTATGTCATGGGAGCGTAGCCAGATAACATAGGCCAATAGTAGGCAAACTCATTCTGTTCTTCAGATCATGTTTCTCTAGACCGGACTAAAATAAATAATGGATTTATTGTGATGGTGTATATTAAATTATTTTCCACCTGCATAAGGTAAATGCAGACTGTGATCAAGAACAGTGATCAAGAACAGTGTAGTGACAGAATATAATAAAATAGAATAGCACCTCCTTAGCCACCTGGGGATTCACCTTTTAGAAAACGATCCATTTACAACTTGTTAAACGGATAATTATCTTTGAAATCTGCTTTGCATGGGCCTCCTGCGTGGTGCAGCGGTCTAATGCACTACATACATCACAGTGCATGGTTCCATCCCAGGCTGTGACGAATCCGGCACGCAATTGGCCCAGCGTCGTCCAGGTTCGGAGATGGGGTATTGGCCGGGATGTCCTTACCCCAATCGCGCTCTAGCGACTCCTGTGGCGGGCCGAGAACATGCATACTAACGTCGGTCTCCAGTTGTACAGCGTTTCCTCCGACACATTGGTGCGGCTGGCTTCCAGGTTAAGCGAGCCGTGTGCCAAGCAGCAAGGCTCTCGATCTTCGCCTCTCCTGAGTTCGTACGGGAGTTGCAACGATGGGACAAGACTAACTACCAAATGGATATCACAAATTTTTTGGGGAAAAGGGGTTAAAAAGAAAATAAACAAACCACCTTGCATTACAGAACACATTATAGGGATGGCTTACTCCTCTCCACTTGGATCCTCTTGGTTTCCACGGTAGCTATATTGAGTCTCTGTTCCGTGTAGACCTGGCGGATGTCGTTGCGGGCCGCCAGGGCACGGAGGGGGTTGCGTGAGCCCTGGTTATTCCGAGTAGGACGCACAGCACGCTTGTGCTCCGTCACTGCCGACGTCAACCTAGAATCATATGCAGAAGACGGGGAGGTTAAAAGGAGAGATGTACACCTTGAGATCATTTACAAATGCAAAAGGTAATTTAAAAACCAAAAAACTTTGTTAAGTGAGAATAGGCATTGGTCTGAAGCCGAAAAATAAAGGAAATTCACATGAACACCACAATGCTGATTCCACCCATGCTCTTCCAAGGTTTTCCAGCACACAGCTCTGACCTGCCTCAGTAGCTATGTTGGTATAGTACTTCAAACTGTGTGGAGGCAGGTTGCTTAGGATTTAAACCTTCTCAAACAACCTAATTCATACTTTTTTGGAGGTGCTTCCACAATAATGTGATTGTACGACATTCAAGGTAAAGTATAGGAATCTTCACCCACCACAGTAAGACGCTATCCCATTACGTTACCTTTTCATGCTTTATAAATTAAATGAAGGCAAACTTTGCTTTTATTCTTACAAGACCATCAGGCTTGATTGAGACGATTTGTCTTGTAGTAATGTGGTAAATGCCTGTATTTCCTTAAGCTTTAATTTTAGCAAAACATGAATTGAAAAAACAACATAATAACATCCTTTTTTGTCAGTAGGTGCCCAACATAACAGGTGGTGGTGTGTTGGACACAGTAGCTCAGATAGCATGTCTGCATTCATGATTTTCGTAACTGTTAGCTTACCTGTGTAATATTGAATTATACCCAGAAGCACTTGTTTCAAACATGATCCTGTTTTATCAATTGCTGTTCTGACCAATGGCGAGTTCATTACCTCTGTCAAAATAATATGTGGTTGTTTGTACTTATTTCTTTCCGCAATAAAGATGGCGACGCAAGAATAATACACATTTGTGAATTTCATTTCTTTTTCGGCATCAGACCAATGCCTATTATCACATAAAACATTGTTTAAAAAAACATGTAATTTCTATGTTGTTTTTTTACACCGGAAGATGCAAAATTATTATACAACATTATAAATAAGCAATAAGGCCTGAGGTGTGGTATATGGACAATTTACCACAGCTATGGGATGTTCAACACTCCAACCTTGTCTAGCATTATCTACTCTAAATAATGGCATTATTCCATTGTTTGACTCACTTCTAAAATGGGGTACTTTTATTATGAAGGCGAACTGCAAATTCCACTATTGTGGCTAATCCTTACTGTGGCTAGCATCACACAGGTGTGCACGGCAGAGTTGAAAAATATCCAACACATGGTTGTTAGTATGGCCCTGTTGATCAGCACACGTAGATTAAAATGCCAAAAAGACAGGAGGAGTATGGTGTCAACAGATCAATATATAAGCGAAAATATTGGTCAGAAACGGTACCAGAATCATACAGGTCCCCTAAACAGAGGACTTCACGGCTAAGAGGCTTAATGAAAGAATGGTCGAAATATCTCCTCCAGAAGGTGAACCTGCAATGTTCTAATCCACAGGCAGGAACTCGAACCATTACTTTCCAAATCCTGTTCTTAAAAAGTTGACTTTGACAGACTATGTCTGGAAGCATTCATTCCAAAATGATTTTGTTCATACACTCAGTAGTGATTGCACATGTATTTATCTTGCTTGGTGAAAATATAGTAGTCTAAAACAGTTGACTTGTTGAAAACAGACTCAATTGATCAAATAGAAAGAATTTCCTTTTCTTTTGACTGTACGCTGCTGGCTGGCTGTGCTGCAGCCTGATCTCATAGCATTTCGTATGATTATGTACAGTACCAGTCAAAAGCTTGGTAACACCTACTCATTCAAGGGTTTTTCTTTATTTTAGTATTTTCTACATTGTAGAATTATAGTGAAGACATCCAAACTATGAAATGTAGCAAAATTTGAAGCAAAAATTGGATAAAAGTAGAGACTCAGAGCTACAAAATGGCATATCATACACTACAGTTCAGGAACATTGGGAAAGTAATTTTGCTTTGAAAGTTGATAAACTCACTTTGAGAAAATGGCCTTTGAATATTTTGCTACTACTATTGGAGAGCCCTTCTTTGTCTACACCCATTCAGCATCATTCACACCCTCTTAAGCTTTAGCCCCACCCATCTCTTTAAGGGTTGATCCAAATGTACTAACAGCAGCAGTCAAGCTAACTTGCTAGCTACTTCCAGTCATCTACGGTGAGTGAGAGAGAACAGCTCACTGAACATTACTCGCCCTAGCAGAGCTGGTTAGGCTGTTATGTTATCCAGAGTGTGCTGTCAGATTGTCCGTTCCAAATTCAGAGCATCCACCGGAAGAGCTCTGACCGATGAGTTTTACTGACACCGGCCATATTCAACGGGTGTTAAGTGTTTGAAAATGAATCAGTTATTCTGCCCTCTCTAGCACACTCAGTGCTCTGAAATCGGAGTAGGTGGCCAGACTGAATTTAGGAACTCACCCGAAATGGTTAGTTGCATAGTGGAGTCTTTTGATAAGACAATGTAGCAACTCATGACATTACTTCCCTGCATGAATCTGCAGGTAGCTAACCAACCAGGTTCAATGGTAGCTAGCTAACATTAGGCTATAGCTACCCAATTATATGGCTCTTTCTGTCAAAATTAGAAACATGTCATATCGGAAAATGTAGCTAGCTAGACTATCTTGACCGCATACATCATTCATGGTTGGAGGCGTCTCCTGTCGGATGCCATGGTTGTCCGGGTGTTTTCTCCATCTCCTTAGCTATCATACTTTAATTCCACTGATTTCAGAATATGTTTGCATTGTCTATAAATGCTACAAAAAGGTAGCACATTGTTGTTTCTTATGTGCATGTGAGAGCGATAAATTATACATTTTATTAAAACTGTTGCACCTATAAATTTAGTAAATCCGCCATTTGAAAAAAAAAAGAAGACCGAAAGTCACTATGGACGCTATAGTCTCGTTTTAATCCGACGTCTAGAATTTGAGCTAGGTAGGCGCAAGAAATAGTTTTAAAAATCAATTGCTAACAACCCAGTTCTCGGTAACGGCTGGACGGCTCACGACGAGTTGCGGGGAGCGTGTTGTGTACCTCCAAGTTGATTTACAAATTTTCATCGAGATTCGTGTCATATTGGCTTAGATATGATGGTGGGGATTTTTTACATTTAACATTGAGCTTCAATCAATGCCTATCGCCCCCACAATGATCAAGTTAACTGGTACAGTACATCTCATAAAGTACATTGGTATGGAAGATTCTGTATAGTCATGCTCGTACTGTAGGAATAAATAAAGAGCAATTTACCTAAATTAATATGGGGGAAAAAGACAACTAAAAACTACTATCTATAATTTTTTAAATGTTAAAACAGTGTTTCCAAATCTCACCTCAAGTACCAACTACTCTAGTAGATAAGCAAACTCAACTAATCAAATTGACCAGTGGAATTCCCTGACTTGTTCTCCCACTGAGAACTCAGCAAAAAAAGAAACGTCCTCTCACTGTCAACTGCGTTTATTTTAAGCAAAATTAACATGTGTAAATATTTGTATGAACATAACAAGATTCAACAACTGAGACATAAACTGAACAAGTTCAACAGACATGTAACTAACTGAAATTGAAGAATGTGTCCTTGAACAAAGGGGAGGTCAAGATCAAAAGTAACAGTCAATACAGCTGGTGGCCACACCAGATACGAAGTACTGCAGTGCATCTTCTCCTCATGGACTGCACCAGGTTTGCCTCGTTCTTGCTGTGAGATGTTACCCCACTCTTCCAAGGGATCAAACAGGTCCCAGACATGCTCAATAGGATCCAGGCTCTTCGCTGGCTATGGCAGAACACTGACATTCCGGTCTTGCAGGAAATCACGCACAGAACAAGCAGTATGGCTGGTGGCATTGTCATGCTGGAGGGTCATGTCAGGATGAGCCTGCAGGAAGGGTACCACATGAGGGAGAAGGATGTCTTCCCTGTAATGCACAGCGGTGAAATTGCCTGCAATGACAACAAGCTCAGTCCGATGATGCTGTCACACACCGCCCCAGACCATGACGGACCCTCCAAATCGATCCAGCTCCAGAGTACAAGCCTCGGTATAACGCTCATTCCTTCGACAATAAACGCAAATCCGACCATCACCCCTGGTGAGACAAAACCACGACTCGTCAGTGAAGAGCACGTTTTGCCAGTCCTGTCTGGTCCACCGTCGGTGGGTTTGTGCCCATTGGAGACATTGTTGCCGGTGATGTCTGGTGAGGACCTGCCTTACAACAGGCCTACAAGCCCTCAGTCCAGACTCTCTCAAACCTATTGCGGTAGTCTGAGTACTGATGGAGGGATTGTGCATTCCTGGTGTAACTCAGGCAGTTGTTGTTGCCATCCTGTACCTGTCCCGCAGGTGTGATGTTCAGATGTACCGATCCTGTGCAGGTGTTGTTACACGTGGTCTGCCACTGTGAGGACAATCAGCTGTCCGTCCTGTCTCCCTGTCTTAGGCGTCTCACAATACAGACATTGCAATTTATTGCCCTGGCCATATATACAGTCCCCATACCTCCTTGCAGCATGCCTCAGGCATGTTCACAATGATGAGCAGGGACCCTGGGCATCTTTCTTTTGGTGTCAGTAGAAAGGCCTCTTTAGTGTCCTAAGTTTTCATAACTGTGACCTTAATTGCCTACCTTCTGTAAGCTGTTAGTGTCATAATGACCGTTCCACAGGTGCGCATGTTCATTAATTGTTTATGGTTCATTGAACAAGCATGGGAAACACTGTTTAAACCCTTGACAATGAAGACCTGTTAAGTTACATTTTTATGAATTATCTTTGAAAGACAGGGTTCTGAAAAAGAGACGTTTCCTTTTCTACTGAGTTTATATTCAACGGGACCGATTCCAGTAGATTGCTACATTGACACAGACTGAACCGTACTTTGGCGTGTCGGCTTGAAGGTCGCTGAATTCCTCCTCGGTCAGTGTAGTAACGACAGCGCCTCGGGCGGTGGGCGACACAGGCTTGTAAAAGCGGCCAAACGTCTCCTCATCATCCAGGGTCATGACCTCCTTCTCCGTCTCGGCAGTCACCTCGATGGTGGAAGTCCGGCTGTGCCCCAGCCCTGCCATGAAACAGAAAGCAGGAAGTAGGAAATGAGAACTTTCAGGATTCAACCAGTTTGACTGAACTCTTACTACTGTAGATCAAAAGGCCACCACTGTCTAGTTTTCTACGAAACCCCATGTGTATGACTACCCATTATCGCGCTATATCCCTGCAAGCCAATGTGTCAGAGAAGTATCAACGTCGAGACACTCAACAAGCGATTCCAGTTACTTTCTGTAACTCTGAGTGTGAGGAAGATTCAGACAGAAGTCAATTGGAGAGAGAAACGTTCTTATTTATTGGCAATTGCGTGTTGAGTCTGTCGATTTTCAAGCTTTTATGGCACAAAGGGTGTCATGACAAAAAGTGTGCCTACGGAGAAACTTGATAGTGGCTTTATTTTTAAAAGGTGTCATAACAAAAAGTGTGGCCACGGTGAAACCTAATAGTGTCAGTGTGTGGGATTTACCTTTACTGTGGAGCTTGTCCAGGAAGGACTCTAGCTTGTCCAGCCTCTTGTCCCCTTCCACCTTGACACCAGTCGGAGTGGAGATTTCTTCTCAGCAAAAGAGATGACGACATATAGGCGGCCATTTTGACAACAGGTCACTTGATGTATGGTTAGTTTCCTGACTTTAGAATTCTAGGAAAATGGCACTTGTATAGCACTTTTTTACAAATACATGTCATGGGGCAACTAACTATGGACCTAAACCCCAAATAGCAAGCAGAGGCTTAAATGGATAGTGTAAGATTTTGGCAATTAAGCCCTTAAGCATGCTATGCTTCTAGTCGACTTCCAGACATTGCGCTAACACTAGATAGCATAGGCACGAGAAACTAATACGAGTTCATCGGACTCTGGGTAGGTAGAAAAGGGGCTTAATTGCCAAAATGTCACACTATCCCTTAAGTGCCCCCAAACAATCTGACTGAAAATGTCAAAATATTTAGACTACTAGTCTGATTATACAGTTCATTTAATCATCAAAAGGAGAACATAGTATACCTTCATGTGGCTTGACTGGCGTGGCGCTGGACTTCTTAATGTGGGAAATGGGAGACTCCTCTTTACCAGTCTCGGACACAAGACCTGATGGGAAAGAACACTGGGGTCATACTGACGTCAAAGTGGACTTGTGCAATTTATATGAAGTGTGAGTATATACTCTAAATGTAGTATTTCCCAGCTGCATTTTCTAAGCCCACTCCACATACAATAGGATTAGCCCATATAAAAACAGCATGCGTGTGTGGAACGATAGGTGTGGTAAAAGGGGGGTGTCTGACACAGACCTCTCTTGGCCATGCGCCCGGCCACGGTGAACTGGGTGGAATCGTTGGCGGCGCCCCGCCCCCTGCTCTTCCATGCCTCCTCCTTCTCCTGTAGGATCTTCATCCTGTCCGCCAGGGACATCTTGGTCTCCACGTCCGCACTGGACTTCTGATGGGGGAAGGGAGAGGAAGGAGAAAGGGATGGAGAGGGGGAGACAGGTTAGAAATAGGCAAATGAATGAGTAGCACATGGGGATGTGTGAAACCTATTCCTCAGCCTGAAGTGTCCCAACTTGTGTCAGCAAAAAGCCAGCTTTTCGACGTGGCGCAGACTGGTAAGACGATTCAGGAAGACGGTCACGTGTGCTGGCAAGGCAGGGGTCCCGAGTTCGCGACAGGTACAGGCCAAATCGGGAGGGAGTGGCACTCGCTAAACAAGCAGCGTGACGTCCTTTACAAATGCATGTGTTGACAGGTCGTACATAGAATTTTGGGAGAATATTGGGCTACTTCTACAGCTGAATGTTGGAGACAAAGAGTGTGGAAGAGAGATGCATAGAGAGCAAGAGAGAGTCAGACACACAGAGAGTGGAACAGAGCACAAACATATTGGAACATTTCCCAAACTACATTGGTCTTCAGGAAACTTATGAGCTACACTACCAACAGAGAACCCCACTTCTCCCCTCGGAAGCAAAACAAATGTATACTCATGAATTTTGCTTCATTGCCATTGCTGTTTCTGCACCTAAATTTCATCATTAAAATGAATTACTGTGGAATTTACCAGGCACAAGTCCCACGAGCTGTTGCACAGTAATTCATGATATTAAATATCCGTGATGCATTTTATGGCCTTGGCTTGATTTCCAATGGCTGAGTACAGTACAATGGTGTGTGTGTGTGTGTGTGTGTGAGCTGTGAGACAAAATAACAAAACCCCTTTCGGGAGACTGCATGGTTTCAAAATGCCAATTATTATCCACTCATTAGAAAATAACGATGTGATAATATTTAATCTCGCTAATTTACTCTGGTGAAAGTTAAAACGCTAATTGTGAAAATTGTGAAACGTAAAACAGGCTACAAATGATTGAATGAACATCGAGGGAATGTTGCCTAGCGCCACGCGGAGAATGGAATCAATCATATGTTAAACATACATACAGTAGATCAAAAGGACTCCTCCTAGAACCACCTGGCCTGTCAAAGTCTGCATTAGTTTTTGTTCAGCTGAAAACTAGGAAGCAACTAAGCCTGCTGACTCACTGATACATTCAACAATAGAGTACCAACCTAAACACACAGGGCCGGCATCCCAGATTAAGCCTAATCCTGGACTAAAAAGCATTTTCAAATGGAGATTTCCCATTTGAGCATGTTGTTTAGTCCAGTACAGGCTAAATGTGTCCAGAAAACTGGAGTAAGGTAATGTATTTTGTCCCAATCTAGATTATTGAGAAAGTTGATATTATATATTCTAGAACATGAGTTCTAAATTGAGCAGCTGCTGAAAAATGAGCTCCTGTATATATTGAGATTTAAATGTTTTTTTTAGAGTGAAGTACATCGAAAAAATCAAGAGAGAACTTCAAGACTCAATAGAAGACAAAACAAGGAACAAACCAAAAAGACAAGCTTTTGAAAAATTAACTATTTGTCATAAAATTGTACAGTTATCTTAGCTATCTGAATTGCTAGCAGAATTGTTTACTTGTTGCTAAGCAGTTGCTAGGGACTCTCCTGGAAGAAGCTAGCTAGCTTACAAAGAATAACAACAAAAAATATCTAGTTAACAGAAGAAAGGAAGACAAAATAAGGACAAAGAAGGACAGAAGAAAAAGGAAAAGAAAGAGGACAACAAAGTGAAACAGTCAGCACTTCTATTGCAACTTCGTATTTCGTCGTCCTAACGTAGTCTACACTGCTATCTGCCCAGCAGCTAGCCAGCTAGCAAACGTCCACCGTCTACCGAATAGCAGCACTGTAGAAACTATTACACTCAACTGAACGACTTGATTAGTGTAGTGTTAGCTAGCTACATAGTTGTCTTTGCTGTCTTCGTATCCAAGATAATTGTGTAGTTTAGAGCGTGTAGTCTTAGAGTGATTATCTTAATTTACCGAGGTTAGCTAGCCAGCTATTTGTCGTCCTTAACGTAGGAGACACTGCTAGCTAGCCAACAGCTAGCCAACGTCTACTGAATAGAACTTCCGCACTCAACAACCCGGTCGCATTCCGCTTCGCTCCACAGGTAGTATCACATTTTCATTTCATTTCATTACAGCACAACGGTTTGATTTGTTTGATCGTAGCTAGCTACATAGCTAGCTACATAGCCGTCAGTGTATCAAAGATAATTGTGTAGTCTAGAGCGATTTTCTAGGTTAGCTAGCCAGCTATTGTCGTTCTTTTAACGCAACGTAACGTAATCAACACTGCTAGCTAGCCAGCTAGCCCCGAATAGCAGCACTGTAGAAACTATTACACTCAACGGAACGACTTGATTAGTGTAGTGTCAACAACGCAGCCACTGCCAGCTAGCCTACAAAGTCAACAACGCAGCCACTGCCAGCTAGCCTACTTCAGCAGTACTGTATCATTTTAATCATTTTAGTCAATAAGATTCTTGCTACGTAAGCTTAACTTTCTGAACATTCGAGACGTGTAGTCCACTTGTCATTCCAATCTCCTTGCATTAGCTGTAGCCTGTCAACTATGTGTCTGTCTATCCCTGTCATCTCCTCTCTGCACAGACCATACAAACGCTCCACACCGCGTGGCCGCGGCCACCTAATCTGGTGGTCCCAGCGCGCACGACCCACGTGGAGTTCCAGGTCTCCGGTAGCCTCTGGAACTGCCGATCTGCGGCCAACAAGGCAGAGTTCATCTCAGCCTATGCCTCCCTTCAGTCCCTCGACTTCTTGGCACTGACGGAAACATGGATCACCACAGATAACACTGCTACTCCTACTGCTCTCTCTTCGTCCGCCCACGTGTTCTCGCACACCCCGAGAGCTTCTGGTCAGCGGGGTGGTGGCACCGGGATCCTCATCTCTCCCAAGTGGTCATTCTCTCTTTCTCCCCTTACCCATCTGTCTATCGCCTCCTTTGAATTTCATGCTGTCACAGTTACCAGCCCTTTCAAGCTTAACATCCTTATCATTTATCGCCCTCCAGGTCCCCTCGGAGAGTTCATCAATGAGCTTGATGTCTTGATAAGCTCCTTTCCTGAGGACGGCTCACCTCTCACAGTTCTGGGCGACTTTAACCTCCCCACGTCTACCTTTGACTCATTCCTCTCTGCCTCCTTCTTTCCACTCCTTTCCTCTTTTGACCTCACCCTCTCACCTTCCCCCTACTCACAAGGCAGGCAATACGCTCGACCTCATCTTTACTAGATGCTGTTCTTCCACTAACCTCATTGCAACTCCCCTCCAAGTCTCCGACCACTACCTTGTATCCTTTTCCCTCTCGCTCTCATCCAACACTTCCCACACTGCCACTACTCGGATGGTATCGCGCCGTCCCAACCTTCGCTCTCTCTCCCCCGCTACTCTCTCCTCTTCCATCCTATCATCTCTTCCCTCTGCTCAAACCTTCTCCAACCTATCTCCTGATTCTGCCTCCTCAACCCTCCTCTCTTCCCTTTCTGCATCCTTTGACTCTCTATGTCCCCTATCTTCCAGGCCGGCTCGGTCCCCCCCTCCCGCTCCGTGGCTCGACGACTCATTGCGAGCTCACAGAACAGGGCTCCGGGCAGCCGAGCGGAAATGGAGGAAAACTCGCCTCCCTGCGGACCTGGCATCCTTTCGCTCCCTCCTCTCTACATTTTCCTCCCCTGTCTCTGCTGCTAAAGCCACTTTCTACCACTCTAAATTCCAAGCATCTGCCTCTAACCCTAGGAAGCTCTTTGCCACCTTCTCCTCCCTCCTGAATCCTCCACCCCCTCCCCCCCTCCTCCCTCTCTGCAGATGACTTCGTCAACCATTTTGAAAAGAAGGTCGACGACATCCGATCCTCGTTTGCTAAGTCAAACGACACCGCTGGTTCTGCTCACACTGCCCTACCCTGTGCTCTGACCTTTCTCCCCTCTCTCTCCAGATAAATCTTGCGTCTTGTGACGGCCGGCCGCCCAACAACCTGCCCGCTCGACCTTATCCCCTCCTCTCTTCTCCAGACCATTTCCGGAGACCTTCTCCCTTACCTCACCTCGCTCATCAACTCATCCCTGACCGCTGGCTACGTCCCTTCCGTCTTCAAGAGAGCGAGAGTTGCACCCCTTCTGAAAAAACCTACACTCGATCCCTCCGATGTCAACAACTACAGACCAGTATCCCTTCTTTCTTTTCTCTCCAAAACTCTTGAACGTGCCGTCCTTGGCCAGCTCTCCCGCTATCTCTCTCAGAATGACCTTCTTGATCCAAATCAGTCAGGTTTCAAGACTAGTCATTCAACTGAGACTGCTCTTCTCTGTATCACGGAGGCGCTCCGCACTGCTAAAGCTAACTCTCTCTCCTCTGCTCTCATCCTTCTAGACCTATCGGCTGCCTTCGATACTGTGAACCATCAGATCCTCCTCTCCACCCTCTCCGAGTTGGGCATCTCCGGCGCGGCCCACGCTTGGATTGCGTCCTATCTGACAGGTCGCTCCTACCAGGTGGCGTGGCGAGAATCTGTCTCCTCACCACGCGCTCTCACCACTGGTGTCCCCCAGGGCTCTGTTCTAGGCCCTCTCCTATTCTCGCTATACACCAAGTCACTTGGCTCTGTCATAACCTCACATGGTCTCTCCTATCATTGCTATGCAGACGACACACAATTAATCTTCTCCTTTCCCCCTTCTGATGACCAGGTGGCGAATCGCATCTCTGCATGTCTGGCAGACATATCAGTGTGGATGACGGATCACCACCTCAAGCTGAACCTCGGCAAGACGGAGCTGCTCTTCCTCCCGGGGAAGGACTGCCCGTTCCATGATCTCGCCATCACGGTTGACAACTCCATTGTGTCCTCCTCCCAGAGCGCTAAGAACCTTGGCGTGATCCTGGACAACACCCTGTCGTTCTCAACTAACATCAAGGCGGTGGCCCGTTCCTGTAGGTTCATGCTCTACAACATCCGCAGAGTACGACCCTGCCTCACACAGGAAGCGGCGCAGGTCCTAATCCAGGCACTTGTCATCTCCCGTCTGGATTACTGCAACTCGCTATTGGCTGGGCTCCCTGCCTGTGCCATTAAACCCCTACAACTCATCCAGAACGCCGCAGCCCATCTGGTGTTCAACCTTCCCAAGTTCTCTCACGTCACCCCGCTCCTCCGCTCTCTCCACTGGCTTCCAGTTGAAGCTCGCATCCGCTACAAGACCATGGTGCTTGCCTACGGAGCTGTGAGGGGAACGGCACCTCAGTACCTCCAGGCTCTGATCAGGCCCTACACCCAAACAAGGGCACTGCGTTCATCCACCTCTGGCCTGCTCGCCTCCCTACCACTGAGGGAGTACAGTTCCCGCTCAGCCCAGTCAAAACTGTTCGCTGCTCTGGCTCCCCAATGGTGGAACACACTCCCTCACGACGCCAGGACAGCGGAGTCAATCACCACCTTCCGGAGACACCTGAAACCCCACCTCTTTAAGGAATACCTAGGATAGGATAAAGTAATCCTTCTCACCCCCCTTAAAAGATTTAGATGCACTATTGTAAAGTGGCTGTTCCACTGGATGTCATAAGGTGAATGCACCAATTTGTAAGTCGCTCTGGATAAGAGCGTCTGCTAAATTACTTAAATGTAAATGTAATGTAAATGTAAATATAGAAATATACCAAGATATATAGACATTGAATTAGTCAAAAGGAACTGAATTACGAGAAATATAAACAGAATGACTAAAACGGTTCAGCTTTAGCTGACAACTAAAATGTCTATATGGAGACATAAAAGAGAAGGTTTCATATTCCTTAGCCAAATACATTTAAAACTCAGTTTTTCACAATTCCTGACATATAATCACAGTAAATATTCCCTGTCTTGAGGTCAGGGCTTTGTGACGGCCATTCCAATACCGTGACTCTGTTTTCCTTAAGCCATTTTGCCACAACTTTGGAAGTATACTTGGGGTCATTGTCCATTTGGAAGACCCATTTGCGACCAAGCTTTACATTTCTGACTGATGTCTTGAGATGTTGCTTCAGTAAATCCTCATAATTTTCCATCCTCATGATGCCATCTATTTTGTGAAGTGCACCCCTGTGCTTCACGGTTGGGTTGGTGTTCTTCAGCTTGCAAGCCTCCCCCTTTTTCCTCCGAACATAATGATGGTCATTATGGCCAAACAGTTCTATTTTTGTTTCATTAGACCAGATAACATTTCTCCAAAAAGTACGATCTTTGTCCCCATGTGCAGTTGCAAACCGTAGTCTGTCTTTTTTTATGGCGGTTTTGGAGCAGTGGCTTCTTCCTTGCTGAGCGGCCTTTCAGGTAATGTCGATATAGGATTCGTTTTACTGTGGATATAGATACTTTGGTACCCATTTCCTTCAGCATCTTCACAAGGTCCTTTGCTGTTGTTCTGGGATTGATTTGCACTTTTCGCAAAACAAAGTACATTCACAGTTCCAATCCTGATTTGTTGGTCATTACTAAGACGTGGTTAAATAAGAGTGTTTTGAACACTGATGTTAACCTTTCTGCTTATAAAATTTTTCGGCAAGACAGATCTTCCAAAGGTGGTGGAGTGGCAATGTTTACCAAGGAACACCTTCAGTGCTCGGTTGTCTCCACCAAGTCTGTCCTCAAAGAATTTGATTTACTGGTTTTACACATTAAACTTTCAAATAACTCTTTGTTAACTCTTGCTGGGTGTTATCGGCCACCATCAGCACCGGCCTGTGCCCTAAATGACCCAAGCGCTCTCCTGGCCCCTTACACTAGGTCTGAATTTGTCCTGCTACGTGAGACCTAAACTGGGACATGCTTAAACCACCTGACCAAGTCCAAAAGCAATGGGACTCCCTAAATCTGTCAGATTATTACCAATCCCACAAGGTAGGACTCCAAACACCCAGAAAAGGCTACTCTTCTTGATGTTATCCTTACAAATAATCCTGATAGGTATCAGTCTGGTGTTTCTGTAATGACCTTCGTGATCACTGTTTGACAGCTGGTGTTTGTAATGGCAGCTCAGTGAAACGACCTGTCCTGATTTGTCATAGACACTTAAAAAAAACTTCCATGAGCAAGCCAGCCTTCATGACCTGGCCCCTGTAAATTGGTATAGAATCACCTTAATCCCCTCTGTCAAAGACGATTGGACCTTCTTTTTGATATTTTCAGAGGTATCGTTAACAAATACGCACCCATAAAGAAAATTAGAAAAAAAAACAGGTTCATCCCCTGGTTAAACCGTGATCTGGCAGAGTTACTCCACTTCAAGAATTCCATTTGGAAAATCGCTCGGCACAAGCATACTCAGGCTGACTGGCTCTCATTCAGGCAAATTAAAAATAAGTGCACTCAGGCTATCTGGAAGGCCAAAGTTAGTTACTTTAAGGAGCAGTTCTCCCTCTGTGGGTCTAAACCCAAGAATTTCTGGAAAACGGTTAAAGACCTGGAGAATAAACCCTCCTCCTCACAGCTGCCCATGTCCCTTAATGTTGATGATGTGGTTGTTACTGACAAGGAGCACATGGCTGAGCTCTTTAATCACCACTTCATTAAGTCAGGATTCCTATTTGACTGCCATGCCTCCTTGTCTGTCCAACATTTCCTAATCTCCCACCCCTTCTAATGCGACTATCCCCAATGCTCCTCCCTCTTATTCCCCTTCCCAGCTGCAAAGTTTCTCACTGAGTCCGAGGTGCTAGAGCTCTTTAAACTTAGATGGCTAATACAGCCTGAAACCAGTGCTGGTGTAGGCCAAGATCAGCATTTCTGTGTAACAGTATCTACTAAATCAGAGAGAAATAGGCAAAGCATGAATATGTTAGCTAGTTAGCTACATAAAAGGGGAATGTACCATCGTATAGGGCCCCCTGGGAAACGATGACAAACACTTTGGTTCCTACCTTTTCACAATAATTCCTCCCTGACTTGTTAATTTGTCATCATGTCAAACAACAATGTACTCAAAGTGCTGCCCACTATATTGTAACTATTGAACTACAATAATCATTCTATTTCCATGATTCCAACAGTACACCAATAAACTACACCTATATATTTTGCCCATTTCATGCAGCTCTAAGTGGCACTGAGGAAATTATAACAAAAGCGCAGGAAATTGATAAAAGTGATGAAAAATGTTTGGGGTTGAAGTTGTATTGAACGATATAAAAACAAATGGAGAATGGAGAAATACCCATTGAAATCACGTGTGTGTTGCCACCCTAGAAATAGTATAATTCAAAGACTTACTGTCAACATACCTTCAAAAGTTAAACAAATCTTGTGAAATGTTATTTTGGCCATATCGCCCAACCCTACACACACACACCCAAATAATAGTGAAGACATCAAAACTATGAAATAACACGTATGGAATCATGTAGTAACCAAAAAAAAAGTGTTACACAAAACAAAATATATAATAGATTCTTCAAAGTAGCCACCCTTTGCCTTGATGACAGCTTTGCATACTTGTGGCATTCTCTCAACCAGCACTCCGTCACCTTTTGTTAAATAGCCCTTACACAGCCTGGAGGTGTGTTGGGTCATTGTCCTATTGAAAAACCAATGATAGTCGCACTAAGAGCAACCCAGATGGGATGGCGTAATGCTGCAGAATGCTGTGGTAGCCATGCTGGTTAAAGTAGCCACTTGAATTCTAAATACATCACTGACAGTGTCACCAGCAAAGCACCCCCACACCACCTCCTCCATGCTTCACGGTGGGAACCACACATGCGGAGATCATCCATTCATCTATTCTGCATCTCACAAAGACACGGCGATTGGTACCAAAAAATCTCCAATTTGGTCTCATCAGACCAAACAATAGATATCCACCAGTCTAATGTCCATTACTCGTGTTTCCTAGCCCAAGCAAGTATCTTCTTATAATTGGTGTCATTTAGTAGTGGTTTCTATGCAGCAATTCGACCATGAAGGCCTGAATCACAGTCTCCTCTGAACAGTTGATGTCGAGATGTGTCTGTTACTTGAGCTCTGTGAAGAATTTATTTGGGCAGCAATTTCTAAGGCTGGTAACTCTAATGAACTTATCCTCTGCAGCAGAAGTTACTATGAGTCTTCCTTTCCTACGGCAGTCCTCATGAGAGCCAGCTTCATCAAATCAAAGTTTATTTATCACGTTCGCCGAATACAACAGGTGTAGACTTACAGTCAAATGCTTACTTATAGGCTCTAACTAATAGTGCAAAAAAGGTATTAGGTGAACAATAGGTAAGTAAAGAAATAAAAACCGTAAAAAGACTGAAAAATAACAGTAGCATAGCACTTGATGGTTTTCGCAACTGCACTTGAAGAAACTTTCAAAGTTCTTGAGATTTTCCAGGTTGACTGACATTCATGTCAACTAGGGCTATCGTCTGTATACCAACCCTACCTTGTCACAACACAACTGATTAGCTCAAACGCATTGAGGAAATAAATTACACAAATTAACTTTTAACAAGGCACACCTGTTAATTGAAATGCATTACCGTTGACTACCTCATGAAGCTGGTTGAGAGAATGCCAAGATTGTGCAAAGCTGTCATCAAGGCAAAGGGTGGCTACTTTGAAGAATCTCAAATATATTTTGATTTGTTTTTTTTGCTTACTACATGATTCCATATGTGTTATTTCATAGTTTTGATGTCTTCACTATTATTCTACAATGTAGAACATTATTTTAAAAAATAAAGAAAAAACCCTGGAATGAGTAAGTGTGTCCAAATGTTTGACTGGTACTGTACAGACAAGCTTGCGCACACACTAGGTGTACACACACACACAAGCACGTGCCCACACAGACTCCTAGTAACTCACCTGATTAATACTGACTTGTCAGTGTGTACGGTTGACAGAACAGGCAGGGTATCATACAGAGATGAGGAAAGGGTCTTGGGGTGGAAGCAGGGGAGGAAGAGAGGAGAGAAGGGGGTGGGTCATCCTTAATATCCGGCGAGACCACAGCTGGAGTGGGAGGAAATTGGGTTTTGAGACCGTGCAGAGAAGCAACAGGAGTCATTCCCAACCTATGAGGGAATGCTGGAAGAGCGAGGGGAAAAGAGAGAGGGAGGTGAAAAGGTGGACCTATTCAGTGAGAAGAGGGGGATACATAATTAGATGGTGCCCATCCTTCCCATTTGGGGTTAAGGCCTGTCGGGTTTGGTAACACTTTAGTAAGCCTGCAGGTATAATGCTTAATAAACGTGTTATAAGTACGTACGCATGTCTTTATAAAATCGCATAATAAGACTTATAATATTCTAAGTCCCTATGTATCAGCACTTCGTCAGGATCAGTATGAGATAAGAGGCTCGTGCATGCTCATGACAAAGTAATAATGCATAATAATGCATAATACCTGTAGGCTTTAAGTAAATGGTTACCCAGGTTCTCCTAACGATTCTGCTAACGAATATAGCAGAATCTACAAAACAGATGCATTCTAAGACAGACTCGACCCTTTCCCCTCGCAGACCGAGCATATGGCTCTCGTCTTTCATCTCCACATACGAGACCGTTTCTGCTATTTTGATTCAGAGGAACAAACATCAAGCAATCCCAAGCCCGGGCAGGTGGGAGTGCGGTGGGTTGCACACATCGCTATGGTGAGCTCACTGTTATGGTAGTGGAGGCAGCACTGTGAGTACTAAATGTCATTACATTTATTTTTTCCACTAAGGATGTTATAGATGAGTTACCTGACGTCGTCACGAAAACGATGCACTCACTTCAAAGGGGCAGAAACTCTGTGTTATGATTGTAGATGGCCAGCTAGCAACAATGACAAACAAACTGCCATTTGGTGAATAGAAAGTGGGTTGTTTCAATTCGTTTGATCTTGTTCATGATTCCATGTCTATGCTAATATGGCTACAATTTGCTAGCTAGCTAAACTAACGCTGTAACGCTATTTGAGAGACAAGTGCTCAATGTGCAAATGTATTTATGTTTTCAATAAAAATTGGAGACAAAATATAGTTGACATGTTATCAACAATCAAAGCCAACCCCATCTGTTTTGCCCCATAGTTGTGCACGCATCTGTTTGGTTGCTAAACAACCAATCCGTCTAACATTATAGCCTAGTCGACAGATGTCAGGCAGACCTCCAGTTACTGGCGAGAGGGGAAACTTGTACAGGTTTACTGCAGGTTGGGGGAGGTGAGAAAGAATTTCATAGGCTTTGTGGTCTTTGTTGATGTAAAAAAAAAAAAAAAAAAGTATTCGCCAGTGTTTCTCCTAGCTAAATTATTTTCCAGGCGGGGCACCGCAAAGCGACCATAAAATGACCCAGGTCCACTTTAAAGTAACATTTCAATGTAACTAATTTAGGTCCAATTATTTCAGGTAGAGGGGATCATAACAAGTCTGGAGTACCCATCTTATCTACACAAAAGTATTCGGGAACACTGAATATTTCAAAGCTCTGGTCAAGTATGACCCCAGCAACAAGTCACATTGGAATTCAAGATGAGAACTAGCATTTTCGCTACAAAAGATTACTGAATGACAGTAGAACTTTGCATGTCGAGTACACTAACAAGTGACAGCCACATACAAATCAGTGTCACTCATACACTCCAACAAATGTTTTTTTCAATAGCCTTTAAAAAATTAGAAATTAAAAAATAACACCAGAGTGGAAAATGTTGCGCGAGCAGGAAACATCTGTAGCTTGTGAGAGAAGGTGGCGGTGGTGTATGTTCCATGCCCCATTCTCCTGATGACGGCGAAAGAGAAACATCTGTTCCGGCTCGGTTCCACAGCGACTCAGAGGACAGTTCCTGTTTTTCCTAAATGTGTGCCTGGAAAACTAAAGGTGCTACCTCGAGTAGCATCTGGAACTATGATTTTCACCATTATATTCACCCAAGATGAGGGACAAAACTTGTGTGCTGGTGAAGTATTTCATTGTTTTGAATCAACTTTATTGATTGAATAGATTTAATTTCCCCCCTCCTAGCTCTGTTGCACCTCACCCCCACTCAATAGTTTTGTTTTTATTGATTTCAATTGACAGTTTTCATGCATTCAGAGTCAAATTTGGTATCAAAATGATAAATTGATACCAATGGAAGCCAAACTCGTTCAGGCGGGGGGCAATAGCTAAACTATAGTAGGGGAAACACTGGCACCCTCCAGACCTCCACATTCTCATATCAGGGGCACCACCAAACCAGAGCCATAAACACACAACTAGTCAAACTATCCTCCATGTTGGCACCAAATTCTAATTGGCATGCTTACCTCTTACTTGTGGTGTCAACATGGTCCCCATTCACATTCCTAACCGTGGCTCTGGTGGGAGATAGCCTCCTTATAAACTTGTGCTCCCTCTCTCTCTCTGCAATGCTGACAGCTGCAGCATGATGGGTTCCAGTCCAATTCATCAGTAATGACCTCAGATGGATTAAAGGAAGAAATCCACAGGCATATTTGGAAGCTTTGCATACTTCTTTCCTGGGACGTTTCTGAGCTGTCAGTGAATGCCTCCGATGCACTTTTTAGGTTAACTGTGGATTTATCCACAAATTACAGACATAAATTGAATAAATAGTCCGGTCTCCCTTGGGAAATAGGTCTTCTGACCTCAATGAAACTACATGGTTAAATAAAGTTGACATAAAAATAGTAAAGGGACCGTCTGTATGAAGGAAGATTACATCATTTCTGGAGCCCAATTGAATGTTTCTGGGATTTGTGAACACTTGAGATGGGATTTTCAGGCTAAGAGTGTATTTATAGGGAAGTTGACAGCTACTCTCGGATGGAAGCTTCACCATAACCAGTAAACCCTTCGAGGTTTGTCTCACGTTGAAGCCCAGAAAGATGTTCCATCCATATGAATAAAGATTACATCATTTCTAGTGTCCTATTGAAATAGGACAAATCTGGCGATTTGTGAAGAGTTCCACAAATGCGTGCCAAAAAAACGTTACATAAATGAGTAACATGATGATGCATTCAGAGTTGGAAAACAAAAAGGAGAGGGAGAGCACATGATATGTTGAGTGAGGTAGAGACAGAGATAGATTAAGTAAGGGAGTTTGGCGTGAGTGAAAGAGAGAGATGGAAAAAGAGTATGAATGAGAGAGAGGAAGGAGAGACTGAGCATGTGTTTTTGTATATTTTATATGAGCAGGAAATTACACTTTTGTTTCTGTGTGTGAGAGAGCAAGAGAGTATGTGTGTGTAGCACAGAAAAGTACAGAGAGAACTTTCATTTCTTATTTCTATTAGTGAGAGACAGGGAGAGGTGTGTGGGTGTGTGTGTGTGTGTGTGTGTGTGTGTGTGTGTGTGTGTGTGTGTGTGTGTGTGTGTGTGTGTGTGTGTGTGTGTGTGTGTGTACATGTAGGACAGAAAAAGAAAAAGACAAATAGTGGGAGAAACAGGAAGTAGACCAGCTCGCAGGAGGAGAGGAGAGCCACAGGAAACACCCTGTACTGTGTGGTATTTTATTTTTTACGAGTGCGTCTTTCTCTGGGAGGCAGCATGGCTAGGCCCTGGATTTGGCCTCATCCCCCAACCACTCCCAAATCTCCCTCCCCACATTTACATCTCTCCCAACCCCCCTTTCCTTCCCCTCCCTTCAATAGCCACACTCACCCTTTCCTCAACCTCCCCCCACCCTACTACACTCTCGTCGTCTTCCTCCTCTTCCCCACCCTACTCTTCTTAGCACAACACACAGGAAGGCAAACTGAATCAGCACATTTCCACCACAAAACCCAGGCTGAGTCAGTCTTTACAGACAGGTCACATTTTCTGGCTCGTGATCACTACCAGAGGCCCAGGCTTCAGAGGCCTCCAGTCCTTAACCTTGTCAGACCCAGAGTTTCTCCAACCCTCCAAAGCCTAAATCCAGCCTCATTCCTCACAAACAGCTCCAGTACCCTGTATAGAGTGACTCAGAGGCCCAGACTTACCTTCTTCTTCCAGGCATCTCCAGAGTCCTGGAGCTGGTTGAAACGGTCAGCCAGTGACTTCTGCACCAGATCCTTGGGCTTCTTCAGCTTGGCCTTCCACTCCTCCTCACCACTGCTCAATTCAGCTAGCCTGGGAGAAGGAGAGGAGGGCAGTCAATGTAGGCCTTACTAGCAAAGAAAATCACATGTAATGTATAGGCTATTTTTTAAACAGAGTAACACACAAAGTGTGAAGGACTACATCTGAATCGCAATAATATATCTTATTTATACAATATCATAGAACATGCATCTTACAGTATGTTTATACAAAAGACACTGTAGAGGTAGAAATGCTGTAAATCTCCATGTATGAAGTGCGCAGATCTGTATCAGTCATTTGTTTTATGATAGGTAGGCGATGTCTACAAAAACGAAAATGCTTGTGTGCATGCGTTTGAATTTCCCCTACTGCACCTCTCTTTCAGGGATGACCCCACACTGCTGTCCAGACTGCTATCCACATCCTGATCCTCCCCATCTTCCGTGTCCAACGACGACATCTTCTCCATCTCTTCCTCCCCCAGGCTCTCGACTGGAGAGGGGGTCCGGCTCTGGAGGTCCTCCGCTGAACTACTGCTACCACCACGCCCACTGCCCCTCTGCATCCGGGGGGTACTGAAACACCCTCCGTCGGGGCTATCGTCCACTATCGTCTCATCTTCCTGAAATAACAACAATAATTATTGATTGGGCTGATCGCTCGTTAAACCATCAACACATGCTAAAAAAATAAAATAAATCGCCCGCACAGCTGATCTCAATTGCAACCATTATCCGCCACCGGATTGCAGCTCTATAAAGCGGATGTCGGGGTCATCTTTTAGTCCTGATTGAAACCAACATTTCTCAAGACGATTTCGCCCTCTGGTGGGTATTATCATCGGAACAATTTGCTCTATCAATTTGAACCGACTATGGGCGATTTATCTATTATACAGTCATTCAACTGAAAGAAAGTATTTCACATATTCCAGATGCTCATAGTGGGAAACTAGTGTGGACACTATATTGCATAGGGCCAATTTCCCAGGTACAGATTGAACCCAGTCCTAGACTAAAACACATGTTCAATGGAGATTATATAGAGATGTGTATACATTCAGATCCTCAAACTGTTTCACATACTAAGAAGTGAGAAAACACACCTCATCCTCCACTTCTTCCACCTCCTCTGTTTTCTCCTCATCTTCCTCGTCGCTCTCGGGGTGGCTCAGGGTTACACTGGTTTGTCGGACCACCCCGGTGGTGGGGGTGGTTTCAGGAGTTCCTCCCTCACTGTAGTCCGACTCGACACTAGTGGAACGACTCTTTTTGAGGATGCCCTTGATGCCACTGCGGGTGCCAGAGTCTTGGCGCTGCAGCAAGACAGGCTGGGAGGGTATAGGGGACTTGTCCTCGTCGTCCTTGCTTCCGGGGTATGGCGTTTGGTCGGAGAGGGGTAGGGGGGAACTGGAGGACGAGAGCTGGACGGGGAGAGGGAGGAACAAGAAAATTATCGAATTATGAATCAGAAAACCTAACTGAAATTACAACATCTAGAGTGTTTTTTTACAAAGTGGGATTCAAATATATTTTTTTGTCAAGGATCTATACAAAATAATATGTCAAAGCTGAAGAAAAATGTTAACTTCATTTTTTTATTGAAAATAAAACATTTATATAATCTTGCTTAGATCATTACTCAACCACCTGAGTCAATACATGTTAGAATCACCTTTGGCAGCGATTACAGCTGTCAGTCTTTCTGGGTAAGTCTCAGAGCTTTGAACACCTGGATTGTACAATATTTGCCCATTATTCTTTTTTTTTTTTTTAAATCCTCAAGCTCTGCCAAGTTGGTTGTTGCCATAGATTTTCAAGCCAGTTTAAGTCCAAACTAACTAGGCCACTCAGGAACATTCAATGTCGTCTTCGTAAGAAACTCCAGTGTATGTTTGGCCTTGTGTTTTAGATTACTGTCTTGCTGAAAGGTGAATTTATCTTCCAGTGTCTGATGAAAGGTCGACACCAGGTTTTCCTCTAGGATTTTGCCTGTTCTAAGCTCTATTCCATTTCTTTTTATCCTAAAAATCTTCCTACCCACTTGGCACAGATATCAATTCAATGTCTATTCCACGTTGGTTCAACTTAATTTTGTTGAAATTACATAGAAATAATGTTGATTCAACCAGTTTGTGCCCAGTGGGTAATCCTTGCCGAGGACAAGCATACCCATAACATGATGCATGCAATATGAAGAGTGGTACTCAGTGAAGTGTTGGATTTGCCCCAAACGTAATACTTTGTATTCTGGACAAAAAAAGTAATTTATTTGCCCATTTCTTTTGCAGTATTACTTTAGTGCCTTATTGCAAACAGGATGCATGTTTTAGAATATTAGTATTGTAGTCAGGCTTCCTTCTTTTCACTTTGTCATTTAAGTTAGTATTGTGAAGTACTACAATGTTGTTGATCCATCCTCAGTTCTCCTATCACAGCCGTTAAACTGTAACGTTTTAAAATCACTATTGGCCTCATGGCAAAATACCTGAGTGGTTTCCTTCCTTTGTGGCAACTGAGTTAGGAAGTACGCCTGTATCTTTGTAGTGACTGGATGTATTGATACACCATCCAAAGGGACATCCAATGTCAGTTTTTTGTTACCCGTCTACCAATAGGTGCCCTTCTTTGCTCTCTGCACTTCTTTGAATCTGTGCTTGAAATTCACGGCTCGACCTCTCAGATCATTCTGAGTTTAGTAGAGAGATGGGGTAGTCATTCAAAAATATGTTAAACCCTATTATTGCACACAGAGTGAGTCCATGCAACTTATGTGATTTGTTAAGAAAATGTTTACCCCTGAACTTAAGGATTGCCATAAGAAAGGGGTAGAATACTTGTGACAAGTCATTAGCATTAAATGTTTTATTAATTTGTCATACATTTTCCTAAAAACATCTTTCCAATTTGACTTTATGGGGGTATCTTGATTCAATCCATTTTAGAATAAGGCTGTAATGTAACAAAATGTAGAAAAATTAAAGGGGTCTGAATACTTAAGGCATCAGGGATCTCTCTGTACTTTGCTCCATTTATCTTTGCCTCGATCCTGACTAGTTTTCTGACTAGTTTCCTCCAGACTTGACGATTGTCATTCAGGCCAAAGAGTTCAATCTTTGTTTTATCAGACTTTTTTCTCATGGTCAGAGTCCTTTAGGTGCCTTTTGGCAAACTCCAAGCAGGCTGTCATGTGCCTTTTTACTGAGGAGTGGCTTCCGGCTGGCCTCTCTACCATGAAGGCCTTATTTGTAGAGTGCTGGATAGATGTTTGTCCTTCTGGAAGGTTCTCCCATCTCCACAGAGGAAATCCAGAGCTCTGTCAGAGTGACCATTGGCTTCTTGGTCACCTCCTTGACCAATGTCCTTCTCCCCCGATTGCTCCGTTTGGCCGGGCGGCCAGCTCTAGAAAGAGAGTCTTGGTGGTTCCAAACTTCTTCCACTTAAGAATGGAGGCCACTGTGTTCTTGGGGACCTTCAATGCTGCAGACATTTTTTGGTACCGTTCTCCAGATCTGTGCCTCGACACAATCCTGTCTCAGAGCTCCACTGACAATTTCTTCGACCTCATAGCTTGGTTTTTGCTGTGACATGCACTGTCAACTGTGGGACCTTACATAGACAAAATCATGTCCAATCAATTGATTTTACCGCAGGTGGACTCCAAGTTGTAGAAACATCGGATAGATGATCAATGGAAACAGGACGCACCTGAAGCACAATTTCGTGTCTCACATCAAGGGGTCTGAATATTTATGTAAATAACGTATGTTTTTATATTTTTATAAATTTGCAAAAACTTTTTTCGCTTTGTCAGTATAGGGTATTGTGTGTAGATTTGTGAGGATAAAAAAAAGACATTTTAGAATAAGGCTGTAACTTAACAAAATGTGGAAAAAGTCTAGGGGTCTGAATACTTTCCAAAGGCATCGTATATATATTTATATACACAAAATGAAGTATGGATTTCACATGGCTGGGCAGGGGGGCAGTGGGGAGCCAGGCCCAGCCAATGAGAATGAGTTTTTCCCCACAAAAGGGCATTAGACAGAAACACTAATTTAGTATTGCTTTCTTTAGTACTATAGCTACTATTCTTTAATATGAATCATTTAGCTTTGGCAACACTGACCTTGTCCTTTATGCCAATTAAAGCATTTTGAATTCGACACAGAGCGAGATGGGACGAGGAAAAGGAAGTGAAGAAAGGAGGAGGTGGAGAGAAACAAGGAGGGGGAATAGAGGAGAGGAGTCGAAGGTAGTAATGAACAAAAAGGGGAACAAATTGCAACAACGATAAAGGTTAACTACAGTGTAATGTTTTTCAATACATCTTCAAAACCAGACTCCATTGCTAATAAACTTACCCTGGCCTGTAGCTACCATTCACAAGACCTGTATTTATAGCATGAACACGCTCAATCCATCTTTGTCACACAACTCAACCATGAAATACACACAAACCAATTCTCACGCATACCCCACAGACTGATCAACACTCATCCCAATTTTAACACACATCCTCATGCATACACCCATACACTGCTCTTATAGTAAAACACACTATCACCCAGATCTTTCAAACAGACTCACCCTCTTCACCTCAAACTCAGTGACCGGTTGTGTGTGGGAGCGCTCCCCTTTCGACCTGCGCTTGTCTGTAGTCTCCTGCATCTCTGAGCCTTTAGACTCTTCCTCCTTGGGAGGGCTGCAGAAAAAGACAGAGCGAGAGACAAAGGAAGAGAGCGAGCGAGATAGGGAGAGAAAGTGTATAGAGAGAGATAATGATGGACAGAGAAAATACGATTGAGGATGGCATTGATAGACGTTGGCTACCAGGACTTTTATCACTGGCACCAACTATCTCCTTTATTATGACACCTTGGCTGGCTGACTATCATGGGCACTAAATGTACCTTGCCTTCTGATTTGATAGTGGCACTGGCCTCATTCAGGGCTTCTGATAACAGAATCTATGTAAAATATAATCAGTGAGTGAGTGCGTATGTGTCAACAATTCCAACGTATATTCATTAAAATGTGTATTCAATTCAATGAAAAACCTGTTAAAAAAATAACTCCTAGCACCATAAATGTGGGTAGAACACAGTGTTCTATGTCTATACAGTGCATTCGGGGAAATTATTCAGACCCCTTAACTTTTTCAACATTTTGTTACATTACAGACTTATTCTAAAATTGATTTTAAAAGATTTATTTATTTATTTATTATTATTTTTTTTTAAATGTAATCTACACACAATACCCAAATGACAAAGCAATATATTTTTTTAGAATAAATATCTTATATAAGTATTCAGACCATTTGCTATGAGACACGAAATTGTGTCCAAGACAGGATTATGTCGAGGCACAGATCTGGGGAAGGGCACCCAAAAAAATGACTTCAGCATTGAAGGTCCCAAGAACACAGTGGCCTCTATCATTATTAAATGGAAGAAGTTTGGAACAACCAAGACTCTTCCTAGAGCTGGCCGCCAGGCCAAACTAAGCAATCGGGGGAGAAGGGCCTTGGTCAGGGAGGTGACCAAGAACCTGATAGTTACTCTAACAGAGCTCCAGAGTTCCTCTGTGGAGATTGTACAATTTTCCAGAAGGTAGAGCGCCCAGACAGAAGCCACTCCTCAGTAAGAGACACGACAGCCGGCTTGGAGTTTGCCAAAAGGCACCTGAAGACTCTCAGACCATGAGAAACAAGATTCCCTCGTCTGATGAAACCAAGATATAACTGTGAGGTTCTGCATTGGAGATGACCCGATACCAACGGTGTCTGAGCAACCCGTCAAGAGCCTGGGTAGATGGTACAACAAAAGCCTCCGGGATAAAGATCAAGTGCAGCAAGTAAGGCAGGACATCGCCGACGGTCTTGAGAACATCAACAAGACCCTACTGCCTGGGAAGCTCAAGCTTTGGTGCCTACAGTTTGAACTTCTCCCCCGGATAATGTGGCCACTCACCGTCTGTGAGGTCCCAATAACAACAGTGGAGAAGATGGAGCGAACCATTACCTCATACGTGAAGAAATGGCTGGGTGTCCCACGATGCCTGAGTAACATCGGCCTCTATGGCAAAGGGGTCCTTGAACTACCTCTTGCAAGTCTAACGGAGTACAAGTGCTCTAAAGTAAGACTTCACATGACATTGAAGGACTCCAAAGACCAGACCATCAGCAAGGCTGCACCTCCCCTACAAACTGGACAGAAATGGACATCATCCAAGGCTGCGCGGGAAGCAAGATCAGCCCTGAGACACCAATACATTGTGGGGAATATCCAGCATGGAAGAGGAGGCTTTGGCCTGGCAGCAAGCAAACCAACTTTCCATAAGGCAACAACATCTGAACGCAGGAAGCTGGTGGTCGAGGAGGTGTGCAGACAGGAGGAGACTGCAAGAAGTGCAAAGGCTATCTCTCTTGCTAAACAAGGGCAATGGACACGGTGGGAAGGCCTGGAGAGGAGAAAGATCAACTGGAGGCAAGCAACATCAGCTTCATCATAAGAGCTGTTTATGATGTCATGATGTCCTTCCATCACCAAAAAACCTACATCAATGGTATGGCGAGGACTCAACCTGCCCCCCCTGCCCAGCTCCAGCGACTCTCAGGCATATAATGACAGGTTGCAAGACCAGCCTCTCACAAGGCCGCTACACCTGGAGGCACAATCAGGTCCTCAAGAGCTTGGCTGCAGCACTTTAGACCAAGAGGAGTGCAACCAATACATTACCTTCAAAAACAAGCAATCCCGTCAAAACAACAACATTCATCCGGGAGGGACAGAAAAGGCCCAAGCATCCTCCTATGAAGCCAGAAACTGGACACCAAGCCATGGCCCGGGACTGGAAGATGCTTGTCGATATTGGCCAGCAACTCATTTTTCCACCTGAGATTGCTTCTACCAACCTTAGGCCAGACATGGTACTCTGGTCCCCTTCCCGAAAGGCTGTGTACATCATAGAGCTCACAGTCCTGTGGGAAAACTCTGTTGAAGGGGCCTACGAGCGTAAGAAACTGCGTTGCACAGAGTTGGCAGCAGACGGAACTCAGCGTGGCTGGAATGCAAAAGTCTGGCCAGTTGAAGTGGGATGCAGAGGATTTGTGGCTTCTTCCACCATCAGGTTGCTGAAAGAACTTGGAATCCATGGACAGGCTCTGCGGCAGACCGTCAGAGCAGTTTCTCAAGCAGCTGAAAGAGGCAGCCAGTGGATCTGGATCAAACGGAAGGACCCTTGCTGGGCTATAACTTCATGACCCCCCACCTGAGAACCCAATTCAGATCCCTCCAACTTGAGGAGGGCATATGAGGTATGCGGTCAGCTGTAGGGCTGGCTCAGGGAAGAGGACGCCCCTGCCTTGCATAGTCCCATGGGACATCTTAATTGGGCATGGGACACAAGCTAAGGCTTGATCACCCTTTAGCTGGCCACCTTTGATGAGGGTGTTTAGTGATTAAAGGCTGAACACCCACTAATTCAAAGGCACACTACTGAGGATGTGTCCTAAAATTGACATCATAACCCAGTCTAAGAAATAAACCTCCCATGCCACTGTCAACATCACAGCAAATCTCATGTGAGTGCTTCCATCTATTGGCACAATGGACAGTTTTTAACATCTCGTCCCGTGTTTTATGATTCTTTGGCCTGAATGACAAGCGTCACGTCTGGAGGAAACCTGGCACCATCCCTACAATGAAGCATGGTGCTGGCAGCACAAAACTACACATTTTAGAGTGGTCTTTTATTGTCCCCAGCACAAGTTGTGCCTGTGTAATGATCATTATTTTTAATCAGCTTCTTGATATGCCACACCTGTCAGGTGGACCTTGGCAAAAGAGAAATGCTCACTAACAGGGATGTAAACAAATGTGTCAAATTATTTATTTCTACTTTTAAACAAAACAGAGATGCTTGTTCTAGGTCTCAAGAAACAAAGAGATCTTCTGTTGAATCTGACAATCAATCTTAATGGTTGTACAGTCGTCTCAAATAAAACTGAAGGACCTCGGCGTTACTCTGGACCCTGATCTCTCTTTTGAAGAATAATAATAATAATAATATATGCCATTTAGCAGACGCTTTTATCCAAAGCGACTTACAGTCATGTGTGCATACATTCTACGTATGGGTGGTCCCGGGAATCGAACCCACTACCCTGGCGTTACAAGCGCCATGCTCTACCAACTGAGCTACAGAAGGACCACGAACATATCAAGACTGTTTCAAGGACAGCTTTTTTCCGTCTACGTAACATTGCAAAATTCAGAAACTTTCTGTCCAAAAATAATGCAGAAAAATTAATCCATGCTTTTGTCACTTCTAGGTTAGACTACTGCAATGCTCTACTTTCCAGCTACCCGAATAAAGCACTAAATAAACTTCAGTCAGTGCTAAATACGGCTGCTAGAATCCTGACTAGAGCCCCAAAAAATTGATTTGATCAAAAATTTGATCATATTACTCCCTACACTGGCTTCCTGTCAAGGCAAGGGCTGACTTCAAGGTTTTACTGCTAACCTACAAAGCATTACATGGGCTAGCTCCTACCCATCTCTCTGATTTGGTCCTGCCATACATACCTACACTTACGCTACGGTCACAAGACCCAGGCCTTCTAATTGTCCCTAGAATTTCTCCTATAGAGCTCCATTGTTATGGAATGGTCTGCCTACCCATGTGAGAGACGCAAACTCGGTCTCAACCTTTAAGTCTTTACTGAAGACTCATCTCTTCGGTAGGTATATGATTGAGTGTAGTCTGGCCCAGGAGTGTGAAGGTGAACGGAAAGGCTCTGGAGCAACTCTATGCCTGGCCGGTTCCCCTCTTCCCACTGGGATTCTCTACCTCTAACTCTATTACAGGGGCTGAGTCACTGGCTTACTAGGGCTCTTTCATACCGTCCTTAGGAGGGGTGCGTCACTTGAGTGAGTTGAGTCACTGATGTGATCTTCCTGTCTGGGTTGGCGCCCCCCCTTGGGTTGTGCCGTGGCAGAGATCTTTGTGGGCTATACTCGGCCTTGTCTCAGGATGGTAAGTTGGTGGTTGAAGTGATCCCTCTTGTGGTGTGGGGGCTGTGCTTTGGCAAAGTGGGTGGGGTTATATCCTTCCTGTATGGCCCTGTCCGGGGGTGTCGTCGGATTGGGGCCACAGTGTCTCCTGACCCCTCCTGTCTCAGCCTCCAGTATTTATGCTGCAGTAGTTTATGTGTCGGGGGGCTAGGGTCAGATTATTATATCTGGAGTACTTCTCCTGTCCTATCCTATCCGGTGCCCTGTGTGAATTTAAGTATGCTCTCTCTAATTCTCTCTTTCTCTCTCTCTGAGGACATGAGCCCTAGGACCATGCATCAAGACTACCTGACATGATGACTCCTTGCTGTTCCCAGTCCACCTGGCTGTGCTGCTGCTCCAGTTTCAACAGTTCTGCCTGTGATTATTATTATTTGACCATGCTGGTCATTTATGAACATTTGAACATCTTGGCCATGTTCTGTTATAATCTCCACCCGGCACAGCCAGAAGAGGACTGGCCTGGTTCCTCTCTAGGTTTCTTCCTAGGTTTTGGCCTTTCTAGGGAGTGCTTCTACACCTGCATTGCTTGCTGTTTGGAGTTTTAGGCTGGGTTTCACTTTGAGATATCAGCTGATGTACGAAGGGCTATATAAATACATTTGATTTGATTTGGGAAATCGCATGAGCATTCAATATTTTGAGGAGCGAGGGGAATGTGACGGAATTTAAAATGATAAATTAAAGACAGTACAGTAAACGTTGGGATTGTAGCTACATTGTACATCTACAGTGATTTGACCGGTGGGTGAAAGACTAAATGAGTTGACTATGTCGTGCTTTGTGAGTGTATATTTCTCCGTAGATAATTACACGGCACTCGCTGTATTTGTCGGCTGTTGGCATACGCGGTCCAAATTTCAAGCCATGTTTGTAGCTACCGAGGCAAATACAATGAAGCAGAATGACGGCTGCCATTTGGTCAGAATGATGATGAATTGGAATCGCTTTGGAAATGATATATATATATATTGGGAATTTATTATTTTTAAGGAATCATGTCTTTTTTGTGTGAAATGTATGTATTTATTTTATAACTGTAGTTACTTTGGAAAAAAAGAAGAAAAAAAAAGACACACCCGAAACTAAACAAATTAGAATCTTGGCCTCCAACACTAACTGAAGTAAAATAAATACCATGGTAAATTGAGTTAGATAAATCAGCCTTTTATAACTGACTGACCAGAAAAATTCAAATTACATGATCTTGAATTGATTCTGAATGGTCAAAAAAATATGACTATATAAATCATAAGGGAATAAGGTCACCTACAGCCCAATAAAAATGTTAAAAAGGTCCATTTGGCTACATCTACACTTGCAGCCCAATTCTGATTATGGGCAAAAGAGCTGATGTGATTGGAAAAAGCATCAGTATTGGGCTGCCTGAGTAAATGCTGCCATAGGGAATAGAAGTCGACCGATTATGATTTTTCAACACCGATACCGATTATTGGAGGACCAAAAGGCCGATACCGATTAATCGGACAAGTTTTAAATAATAATGACTATTACAACAATACTGAATGAACACTTATTGTAACTTAATATAATACATCAATAAAATCAATTTAGCCTCAAGTAAATAATGCAAAAACAAAGTGTTGGAGAAGAAAGTAAAAGTGCAATATGTGCTATGTAAGAAAGCTAACGTTTCAGTTCCTTGCTCAGAACATGAGAACATATGATATGATGACCAGGTGGTGAATCGCATCTCTGCATGTCTGGCAGACATATCAGCGTGGATGACGGATCACCACCTCAAGCTGAACCTCGGCAAGACGGAGCTGCTCTTCCTCCCGGGGAAGGACTGCCCGTTCCATGATCTCGCCATCACGGTTGACAACTCCATTGTGTCCTCTTCCCAGAGCGCTAAGAACCTTGGCGTGATCCTGGACAACACCCTGTCGTTCTCAACTAACATCAAGGCGGTGGCCCGTTCCTGTAGGTTCATGCTCTACAACATCCGCAGAGTACGACCCTGCCTCACACAGGAAGCGGCGCAGGTCCTAATCCAGGCACTTGTCATCTCCCGTCTGGATTACTGCAACTCGCTGTTGGCTGGGCTCCCTGCCTGTGCCATTAAACCCCTACAACTCATCCAGAACGCCGCAGCCCGTCTGGTGTTCAACCTTCCCAAGTTCTCTCACGTCACCCCGCTCCTCCGCTCTCTCCACTGGCTTCCAGTTGAAGCTCGCATCCGCTACAAGACCATGGTGCTTGCCTACGGAGCTGTGAGGGGAACGGCACCTCAGTACCTCCAGGCTCTGATCAGGCCCTACACCCAAACAAGGGCACTGCGTTCATTCACCTCTGGCCTGCTCGCCTCCCTACCACTGAGGAAGTACAGTTCCCGCTCAGCCCAGTCAAAACTGTTCGCTGCTCTGGCTCCCCAATGGTGGAACACACTCCCTCACGACGCCAGGACAGCGGAGTCAATCACCACCTTCCGGAGACACCTGAAACCCCACCTCTTTAAGGAATACCTAGGATAGGATAAAGTAATCCTTCTCACCCCCCCCCCCCCTTAAAAAATTTAGATGCACTATTGTAAAGTGGATGTTCCACTGGATGTCATAAGGTGAATGCACCAATTTGTAAGTCGCTCTGGATAAGAGCGTCTGCTAAATGACTTAAATGTAAATGTAAATGTAAATATGAAAGCTGGTGGTTCCTTTTAACATGGGTCTTCAATATTCCCAGGTAAGACGTTTTAGGTTGTAGTTATTATAGGACTTTTCCCCTCTATACCATTTGTATTTCATTAACCTTTGACTATTGGATGTTCTTATAGGCACTTTAGTATTGCAGTATAGCTTCAGTCCCTCTCCTCGCTCCTCCTTGGGCTCAAACCAGCAACACAACGACAACAGCCACCATAGAAGCAGCGTTACCCATGCAGAGCAAGGGGAACAACTACTAGAAGGCTCAGAGCAAGTGACGTTTGAAACGCTATGACCGCGCGCTAACAAGCTAGCCATTTCACTTCCGTTACACCAGCCTCATCTCGGGAGTTGATAGGCTTGAAGTCATAAACAGGCAATGCTTGACGCACAACGAAGAGCTGCTGGCAAAACGCACGAAAGTGCTGTTTGAATGAATATTTACGCGCCTGCTTCTGCCGACCATCGCTGAGTCAGATACTTAGATACTTGTATGCTCAGTCAGATTATATGCAACGCAGGACACGCTAGATAATATCTAGTAATATCAACCATGTGAAGTTAACTAGTAATTATGATTGATTGTTTTTTATAAGATAAGTTTAATACTAGCTAGCAACTTACCTTGGCCTACTGCATTCGCGTAACAGGCAGGTTGTGGAGTGCAACAAGAGAGAGGCAGGTCGTTATTGCTCTGGACTAGTTAACTATAAGGTTGCAAGATTGGATCCCCCGAGCTGACAAGGTGAAAATCTGTCATTCTGCCCCTGGACAAGGCAGTTAACCCACCGTTCTTAGGCCGTCATTGAAAAAAAAAAGAATGTGTTCTTCACTGACTTGCCTAGTTAAATAAAAGGTATAAAAAAACTAAATAAAATCCAAATCGGCGCCCCAAAAATACAGATTTCCGATTGTTATGAAAACTTGAAATCGTCCCTAATTAATCGGCCATTCCGATTAATAGGTCGACCTCTAATAGGGACCCATGTTGTAGCCCACATGGGTTTGTCCATGTCTGGCCCAAAAGGTTAACCCAACTAGGTCCCAGTTAAGATGTCCATTTAGTCTGGATATGAAATGTTGCACTATGAACAAACCCGGGTCTAACTTTTAAAAAAGCAGAGGAAACTTCTGATCTGCAGACAGACTCCGACACGGATGAAGAAGAGTCAGGACCTGACAGTGGTAACAACTTCATTGCTGACATGCACATTTTTGGGATTGTATAAAGTGTGAGGAAACCAATGTGCACATTGGTAATTTTATTTAACTATACCTGTATTCAGAGTTCCTGCATTGTATTTGATCTGAGCATGTGCTATAAATAAACATTAATTTATTTCATAAAGAACTGCTTTTGTCATCTCTTAAGAAAGCTTGCTCGGGCAACAACATCTGCGTCTTGCATGGAGACAGTTTCGTCCCAGGTGGACAGCACAATTGAATTTTTTATTTTTTAAATGGTACAGCCTACTTATTGCCCATACAGGTCACAATACACATCAATTTGGGTAAACACCTGGGACCCATGTAGGTAAGTGTGATAGCCCATTTTCTAGGTCCCTGTTGGGTTTCCCTAATGGGGCCCATATGGAAATGTTGGCTGCAACATGGGACCAACAGTTTACATGTTTATTTTTTTGTTCAGTCTGTGTGTACGTATGTACAGTTGAAGTCGGAAGTTTACATACACTTAGGTTGGAGTCAATGAAACTCGTTTTTCAACGACTCCACAAATGTCTTGTTAACAAACTATAGTTTCGGCAAGTCGGTTAGGACATCTACATTGTGCATGAGACAAGTCATTTTTCTCACAATTGTTTACAGATTATTTCACTGTATCACAATTCCAGTGGGTCAGAAGTTGACATACACTAATTTGACTGTGCCTTTAAACAGCTTGGAAAATTCCAGAAAATTATGTCATGGCTTTAGAAGCTTCTGATAGGCTAATTGACATAATTTGAGTCAATTGGGGATGTACCTGTGGATGTACTTCAAGGCCTACCTTCAAACTCAGTGCCTCTTTGATTGACATCATGGGAAAATCAAAAGAACTCAGCCAAGACCTCAGATAAAAATATTGTAGACCTCCACAAGTCTGGTTCATCCTTGGGAGCAATTTCTGAAGGTACCACGGTCATCTGTACAAACAATAGTATGCAAGAATAAACACCATGTGACCACACAGCCATCCTACCGCTCACAAAGGAGACACGTTCTGTCTTGTAGAGATGCACGTACTGTGATGTGAAAAGTGCAAATCAATCCCAGAACAACAGCAAGGGACCTTGTGAAGATACTGGAGGAAACAGGTACAAAAGTATCTATATCTACAGTAAAACAAGTCCTATATTGACATAACATGAAATGCTGCTCAGCAAGGAAGAAGCCACTGCTCCAAAACCACCATAAAAAAAGCCTGCACATGGGGACAAAGATCGTACTTTTTGGAGAAATATCCTCTGGTCTGATGAAACAAAAATAGAACTGTTCGGCCATAATGACCATCGTTATGTTTGGAGGAAAAAGGGAGAAGCTTGCAAGCCGAAGAACACCATCCCAACCCTGAAGCACGGGGGTGGCAGCATCATGTTGTGGGGTGCTTTGCTGCAGGATAGACTGCAGGATAGACTGGTGCACTTCACAAAATAGATGGCCTCATGAGGAAGAAAATGATGCAGATATATTGAACCAACATCTCAAGACATCAGTCAGGAAGTTAAAGCTTGGTTGCAAATGGGTCTTCCCCCAAGCATACTTCCAAAGTTGTGGCAAAATGGCTTAGGGACAACAAAGTCAAGGTATTGGAGTGGCCATTACAAAGCCCTGACCTCAATCCTACAGAAAATCTGTGGGCAGAACTGAAAAAGCGTGTTCGAGCAAGGAGGCCTACAAACCTACACCAGCTCTGTCAGGAGAAATGGGCCACAATGCACCCAAATTATTGTGGGAAGCTTGTGGAAGGCTACTCGAAACATTTGACCCAAGCTAAACAATTTAAAGGCAATGCTACCAAATACTAATTGAGTGTATGTAAAATTCTGACCAACTGGGAATGTGATGAAAGAAATAAAAGCTGAAATAAATCACTCTACTATTATTCTGACATTTCACATTCATAAAATAAAGTGGTGATCCTAACTGACCTAAAACAATTAATTTTTACTTGGATTAAATGCAAAAATGCAAAAACTGAGTTTAAATGCATTTGGCTATGGTGTATGTAAACTTCCGACTTCAACTGTATGTATATATGTATTAGAGGTCGACTGATTAATCGAAATGGCCGATTAATTAGGGCCGAAGTTTTCATAACAATTTTTTAAATAACTTTATTTAACTAGGCAAGTCAGTTAAGAACACATTCTTATTTTCAATGGCGGCCTAGCAACAGTGGGTTAACTGCCTTGTTCAGGGGCAGAACAACAGATTTTCACCTTGTCAGCTCTGAGGATCCAACCTTGCAACCGTACAGTTAATTAGTCCAACGCTCTAACCACCTGCCTCTCATTGCACTCCACGAGGAGACTGCGTGTTACGCGAATGCAGTAGAAGCCAAGGTAAGTTGCTAGCTAGCATTAAACTTATCTTATAAAAAACAATTAATCATAATCACAAGTTATAACTACACATGGTTGATGATATTACTCGTTTATCTCGCATGTCAATCGTTGGACGACTGTACCTAACCATAAACACCAATGCCTTTCTTAAAATCAATTCAAAGAAGTTTATATTTTTAAACCTGCATATTTAACTAAAAGAAATCCAGGTTAGCAGTCAATATTAACCAGGTGAAATTGTGTCATTTCTCTTGCGTTCATTGCGCGCAGAGTCAGGGTATATGCAACAGTTTGGGCAGCCTGGCTCATTGAGAAAATGAAGTAAAATTCTGGCAAATTAGTTATGATATAACATTGAAGGTTGTGCAATGTAACAAGAATATTTAGACTCAAATCAAATCAAATTTTATTTGTCACATACACATGGTTAGCAGATGTTAATGCCACCCGTTAGATAAAATACAGAACGGTTCCATATTTCACTGAAATAACCGTTTTGTTTTCGAAATGATAGTTTCCGGATTCGACCATATTAATGACCAAAGGCTCGTATTTCTGTGTGGTATGTTATAATTAAGTCTATGATTTGATAGAACAGTCTGACTGAGTGGTGGTAGGCAGCAGCAGGCTCGTAAGCATTCATTCTAACAGCACTTTTGTGCATTTTGCCAGCAGCTCTTTGCAAGCACAGCGCTGTTTATGACTTCAAGCCTATCAGCCTAATGGCTGGTGTAACCGATGTGAAATGGCTAGCTAGTTAGCGGGTGTGCGCTAATAGCGTTTCAAACGTCACTCGCTCTGAGACTTGGAGTAGTTATTCCCCTTGCTCTGCAAGGGCTGCGGCTTTTATGGAGCGATGTGTAACGCTGCTTCGAGTGTGGCTGTTGTCGATGTGTTCCTGGTTCGAGCCCAGGTAGGGGCGAGGAGAGGGACGGAAGCTATACTGTTACACTGGCAATACTAGTTCCTATAAGAACATCCAATAGTCAAAGGTATATGAAATACAAATGGGAGAGAGAAATAGTCCTATAAATACTATATTAACTACAACCTAAAACCTCTTACCTAGGAATATTGAATTCTCATGTTAAAAGGAACCACCAGCTTTCATATGTTCTCATGTTCTGAGCAAGGAACTGAAACAGTAGCTTTTTTTACATGGCACATATTGTACTTTTACTTTCTTCTCCAACACTTTGTTTTTGCATTATTTAAACCACATTGAACATGTTTCATTACTTATTTGAGGCTAAATGAATTTTTATTGATGTATTATATTAAGTTAAAATAAGTGTTCATTCAGTATTGTTGTAATTGTCATTATTACAAATACATTTCAAAAATAAAAAATTGCAGTTTATCGTCCGATCAATCGGTATCGGCCCTTTTGGTCCTCCAATAATCTATCGGTTTTGGCGTTGAAAAATCATAATCGGTCGACCTCTAATATGTATACACACACCTCTTTATCTATGGTTCTGAACTATTCTCAAAGACGAACACACACCACCACTACACTAGTGTGTTTTCCTGTATGTGGTGCAGGGCCTACAGCCTCAGAGCTCAATACAATATATTATAAAAGATAACCAACTCCCGCATAACCAAATGCACATACATAAAGTAGATGAGTATGAGCACCCACAGACACACACAAAGTGTTTGCATCTATATACATGTTAGGTACCATTATCTGCATCTATATATCTGTTAGGGACCATTATCTGCTACCACTACAATAGTCTGTGAAACTGGCCTGATGAATGCTGAGTTGCACTGATCAAAAAGCCCTTTGAAATGCTATGCAAGTTCGTCTGGAACTCTGGTTATAAAACAGGGTCCGGATGCACGAGTTGGGTGTAAAAAACGTGGTCTTAAATGCAGCTACGTCAGAATTTACACCAAAAATAAGACTAGTTGTAGCTAAGTCCTCCGTAAGCAATGCGCATTCATGAAATTCGGTGCTTCATAATGATGGCTGCTTGGCAGTTACCATCTTTACGTCAGTTCTAAACTTTGCGAGGTATGACCCATCACTCCGCAAAGCCCACCACTATGCATGCACGTTTTCTTAACCACAACTGGATGGATCAATCAATAATTATTGTGGGAATGAATACCACCGAATGATGAATATATTGGAATAAAGGACACTAATGCCTTTGAAGGCATTTGTCATATTGTTGCTTACTGAAACTCCCAAAGCCATCAAACCGTTTTAAAGCAATAGCCGTGTGGGATAAAACTATAATTTCAGCACCATTATGATTGGGACATCATTATCACGATGCTTTGAGACAATTGTGGGGACTCAGATTTTTGTTTTCACATAATCTCCGTTTGGATATTTGGTTACAATTAGACTGGGAAAGTGTTAACCAAATTGAGTTGAGTGTTAATGGTGTAAATAATCTTTAGTCTAGTTTGCTCGTCTAACAGTGTTATCAGAACATTTTGAAAGCCTGTTATGTAGCCTACGATAACCTAGTATAACAGGCGGATTACTTTGCTTTTCACTCACGTAGTAGCCGAGGCTTTATCCCGATTATATCCGAAAAAGGCAAATAAGTGGAGGTGGCAGCTCATCTAGTAGTTTGCTAATATCTAATTAGACACATTTAGCATGCAATAATGTAGCATAAATCAAGTGTATTATTCTGCTAAAAGCACACGGAAGTCGTGAAATATGACCACAAGACTCGCATCCGTTTGAAAATATAGATTGCCATTATTTTCTGTGCATATCATAAAATAACATAGTCCCAATTTAACACCCTACGCCTGCTCCCTACTAGGCGTATGATCTGTCTCAGGCGTAGCTCATAGAAGGGCTTACACCCAGGTGGTGCCACAGGTATCATTTGTAGATCCGGTTTAGGGCACATTTTGTCGGACGTAGAGTTTACTAACCCCTTACAATCGGCACCAGGTGCACTAGCCTGGCCGCTATGACAACCACACAGACAGACCACAGTGGCCATGCTGATGGGTAGCAGACTGTTGTAGCTATGGTAATGTGAGCATGGCTGTACTTGGTGCACTATCCACTTGGGATGTGGGTGACTTGGGTTGATGTTAAACTTTGCTGGGAGGAGTGAGGAGTTGAAGTGACCGGTTCAAGTACCTGCTACCCACAAAAAAAAATACACAAAGGAAAACGCACACAACACAGAAACGTACACCACCACCACCGTGTGATACAACTTATCTGACAGGCTGACTGTACTGTGTATTTATCTGTGCTGACACACTACACTAGCAGACTAGTGACATGTTGCTCCCACGCACCGACATGTTGCTCCCACGCACCAGGAAACACTTAAATAATAACTGTGTGTGTGCGCTCATGTTTATGTTTTGAGTCCATAATCCAGTGTATAATCATTCAAATTTGTAGACAATCCCATGACCTTATAAATATAATACAATGATATCTCCTCGACGCTGCCTACCTGCCTGCCGCCACCATCTCCTTGCTTGTGATTGGCTGGGTGTGCGCTCGGCTGTTGTTGTTGGCATGGCGACCACTCCCCTCTGTTGTCAGGGGAGACGACTCTTCAGTCTTCTCCAGCCCCTGGTGGAAAAGGGATTTATGAGTATTTCCCACATTAGACAGCGTCCCCGGGGGTTTCAGGGTGAGGTTTCCCATAGATAAAGGTCTAGGATCAGCTTCCCCTCCCCTAATTTGAACCTCAAGCATTAGTAAGGGAAAATGCGAATCTGACCCAAATCAGCGTCTAGGGGCAGCTTCACCCTACTCCAACCCTGGGGAGGCGACATTGTGGTTTTACTGTCCCCAAAGTTCCTCTGTCCAGTGTCTGTGTTCTTTTGCCCATCTTAATCTTTTATTGGCTAGTCTGAGATATGGCTTTTTTCCACAACTCTGCCACACACACTGGCACCATTCACAAACTCGATGAGGAGGAGAAAAGAGATTGCAGAGGAGGGAGGAGAGTTGTGTCTCTGGAGAGTAGTGTTTCTCAGCCAGCCAGTGCTGGACTGGAGCCCTGAATATAAATAAACAAAGAGAACACCCAGGGAACAGGACAACAAGTGAGTCCAGACCTACAGCAGAGCAGATGTCGATGAGAACCATACATTCTACGGTGTACAATGTATACGTCTCTATCTATTTGGTGCCTGGGTTGTATTAATTAGGCACCAAAGAAATAAAAACAAATTGATGAACAGAGGGGGACAACCCAAAATTGAAAAAATGTTACCATGGGCCCTTATGAATATGATCCTGAATACATCTCTTTATCAATAGTTCTGAACTATTCTCAAAGATGTACACACCACAACACGTGTGTTTTCCTGTATGTGGTGCAGGGCCTACAGCCTCAGAGCTCAATTCAATGTATTATAAAAGAACCAACTCCCGCATAAAAAAAACGCACATTCATGGAGTACATGAGTATGAGCACCCACAAACACACACAAAGTGGGTGCATCTCTTTCTTGAAACACTGTCATTTGCTACCATCTTGGTCCACTTGGCCAATCCCTGGCACTCTAAGGCCAATTTTAGAACCACAACAGCACCGCTTCCTTCTTTTAGGCCTACGACAACACAATCCCCACATGGAAGGCCAACAGCCTGGGAAAAGTCAGTTAACTCTGTTACTGTGCTTTTCTGTAATTTGGTTTAAAAATGTGTGCACGTGCACAAAAAAAGGGGGCAGTACCGGGATATTTTTTTAATATATACTACCGTTCAAAAGTTTGTGGTCACGTAGAAATTTCCTTGATTCTTGAAAGTTTATCATTTTAAAAGGCCAACTGATCATTAGAAAACTCTTTTGCAATTATGTTGGCACAGCTTAAAACTGTTTCTAAGTGACCCCAAACTTTTGAATTGTAGTGTACATATGGCCTTGAGTATGCCTTGAGTACACAGGCTTTCTTTTCCTTTCCAAATCTTGGCTAGGTTTGTACTCCAATCTCCAAGGGAGTGGAGGAGCAAAGTCTGACTCCAGGTGCGGGTCAGTCTGTATACTCTACAGGACAACTCAATTATAGAGGATATTTTGGAGTAATCAGCTTTGGGGGATATGGGACTAGGCCAGATGTATGGAGCAAGAAAGAGGAATTGAGGTTGAGATTTGAGGATAGTTGGAATGGGGCCGAGGTAATACACACGCAACATAACTGCAAGATACTCATACTTGTGTACTGTAGCCATATTCATAATTGCAGCTGACAAACAAACACCCATACAAGTATGCACAAATACATGGCTGTACACAAAGGCATATGTGGACATAAACACACAGGTACACACACGCACAGAGTATACCTTAATCAAAGACATGTCGGCAGCCATGTTCATCTTGGCTCCGTCATCAGTCTTCCTGTCAGTTACTGTAAAAAAAAACACACACATTAGCACACGTGTATGTGATTTGATTTAAACATTGGTCAAAAATCACACATAAGCACAAATTCACAGGTTCACGTCAGAATGTTTTTCTTTCATTATTGTGGAGGATATGAGCGACCCATCAGTCACCTCAGGTCTTGGATTAGGTCTGTGTGTGTTTTGTTTCTAAAACAGCTGTTGATGTAACGGTGTTTACAGGGTTGGTTGGTTGGTGTGAGGCCCACTTGCACACAGAAGGACAGCTCATTCACGTGCGCACACATGCAGTCACACACACACACAGAGCGAAAGAGAGAGACAAACACACCTACTTCCTCCCACCCACAGATACACGCACTAATCCTACCATAGCTGACCTGAACACTCTGTACTCTGTCTGGGAGGGGAAAGTACTGTACATTCACCACCTGCTCTGTAAAGTGATAAGGGCCTTTCCCAGGAGCAAAAAACGTCAGAAAAGGGCCTGGGAATTCTGAGGATATCCCATCAGTTTCAGTTTTACAGACATGTGCCTCTGAGATGGCAGTCATCCCAATACTTATGGAAATTCGCCTGATGTTGCAAGAATGTTCCCAGAACACATTTGATATGTTCTTCAAAAGGTTCCCAGAATGTTTCATTAGGTTGTGGGAACAGTCTGGGAACGTTGCTGGACAAAACAAAATATATGTTCCTAAAAACATAAAAACTGTCCAGAGAAATCCTGTTTTTGCTTTGTCATTACGGGGTACTATGTGTAGATGGATTAAATTGATGAGGGGGAAAAAAACTATTTTAAAATGAGACCGTAAAGTAACAAAATGTGGAAAAAGTCAAGGGGTCTGAACACTTTCCCGAATGCACGGTACATACTGTCATATCCCGACAATGTTCCCACAGCCTAAAGAAATGTTTTATGAACTTTTAAATAATATACATTGCATTCTGAAAGTATTCAGATCCCTTGACTGTTTCCACATTTTGTTAGTTAGGTTACATCCTTATTCTAAAATGTATTAAATTGTTGTTGTTTCTTCAATTTACACACAATACCCCATAATGACAAAGCAAAAACATTTTTGCCAATGTATTAAAAATGTAAAACAGTTATGACATTTACATAAGTATTCACACCCTTTACTCAGTACTTTGAAGTACCTTTGGCAGCGACTTTGTGGTGAGGTCCTGAGTGCTCTGGAGCAGATTTTCATCAAGGATCTCTACTTTGCTCCATTCATCTTTATCTCTATCCTGACTTGTCTCCCAGTCCCTGCCGTTGAAAAACATCCCGACCGCATGATACTGCCACCGCAGGCTTTAACATAGAGATGGCGGCAAGTTTCCTCCAGATGTGACGCTTGGCATTCAGGCCAAAAAGTTAAATCTTGGTTTCATCAGACCAGAGAATCTTGTTTCTCATGGTCTGAGAGTCCTTTAAGTACCTTTTGGCAAACTCCAAATGGGCTGTCATGTGCCTTTTACTGAGCAGTGGCCTCCATCTGGCCCCTCTACGATAAATGCCTGATTGGTGGAGTGCTGCAGAGCTGGTTGTCCTTCTAGAGAATTCTCCCTTCTCCACAGAGGAACTCTGGAGCTATGTCAGAGTGACCGTCGTGTTCTTTGCTACCTCCCTGACCAAGGCCCTTCTCCCCCGAATGCTCATTTTGGCCGGGCGGCCAGCTCTAGGAAGAGCATTGGTGGTTCCAAACTTTTCATTTAAGAATTATGAAGAAACAGCTCAAAGATATATCAATGGAAACAGGATGCATCTGAGCTCAATTTCAAGTCTCATAGCAAAGGGTCTGAATACTTATGTAAATAAGGCATCAGTCTTTTTTATCTTATTCTAAAAACCTGTTTTCGATTTGTCATTATGGGGTATTGTGTGTAGATTGATGAGGAAAGAAATGTACTTAATACATTTTAGAACAAGACTAATGTACCAAAATGTGGAAAAAGTCAAAGGTCTGAATACTTTTCAAATGCACTGTATAACAATTTATTCTTAACAGTTTTGGGGGTTTTAAATATTGAACTTTTTTTCGGGTAACTTTGGAACTACTCAGAATGCACTATATCGACTGTCATTTTAAGAGAACCTACTCTGCTACAGAGTTCATATGCTAGCTTAATAGCTAGCACTAGCTCGCTAACTTTAGTCACTATCCATGCTAGCATGTAATTACATTCCAGACCGAGTGTTGGTGGTGGTGAGCACACGATCGTATTACCAATCAGCATGTATTCCCCACACGTGAGGCATCCTGCATGTTCAACAGGCAGGCTCTTTGTGCCTTCTTGCCTCAGGCTCACAAAGGGAGAAAATCCTCCCTACCTGCTTTAATTGTTTAGTACCTCATTTTTTAAATATTTGTTTTGTCAACTTTGCTTCTCTGGTAGCTCTGAATTAGGCTACCAGAGATTTATTTGTATTACTTTTTCAACATTGGCTTAGTGTTAGATGACTGACATTGGACTCTGCTGTTGTGTGATCCCTTCCACCTGCCTGAAGCTTTCCTCTGATCGCCGACTTGTTGACTGTCTCCCTAGTCTACTGTGCACTCTGCCGCTTCTGGAGTATTGCTCCTGGAATCTACTTTGGATTTCCCTCGCTATATAGATATCGGATTATCTGCCTCACTGATTCTTCCTCATCCCTCTGAAGGGCCTCGCTCCCTGGCTCTCGCTTAGCAACTTCAGCCACTCTTGCCATAGGTTGGGCCCCAAGCATCAATGTGTAAGTCTCTGCTCTCTGTTTGCTTTTGATCTGCTGGTGTCGTTTAAATTGTGCTCTGTGGGTTCCTGCCTGTGCTAGTTTCGTGTTGAGCTCTGGCTTGCAACTTATGCTGACCTTGGTGGTTGGCTAGCTAGGCTAGTTAGCTAGCTGGCTAGCTTAGATAAACTGCATATAATACCATTAAATAACTGGTTAGATGGCGTTTCAGATTACTTTAATGTGGCTCAATTCCCTATTAAATCTCTAAATTAGCTAGCTACTGTAGGTGTTGATAGCCACTGGCTGACTCATACAGTGCAAATGTAGTAGACTTCGGAATTCAGATCGGTTCTGATCAGCTTTATGAAATAATTCAAACAATTTAACAGGGAGGTAACTTTGAATTGGGACTTTTGATGTGTATACAAATGTAAATCCATACGTTACATGTGGTTACGTTTTTGCTGCCTTCACTTTAATTGAAGCCATAAGGTCAGAACACAGCAGATACAAATGCGGTAATTAGAAATAACCTGATTAATTACCATTTTAAAAGCTTCTATTGTTTAGAATAGAACATTGTAGCATAACAGTTTAAACTGGGGAAATCAATTTCCCCTATGCTGGATGGTGGTGGTATCACCCAACACGCCCTTCCATTTCAGGATTATAGATCGTGCCAATTAGCAGCACACCGGACACCATGCTGAAGACAGGGAACCAGAAAAAAGCTGCAAAAACTAAAATGGTAAAACATAGAAATAATTGTTTGATTTTAATGTTAGAAATATAAATCTAAGAGAGTGCACTCAACTTAGAATTAATATATGCAACCATTTAAAAAAATGTGTGTCTGATAAAAATAAAAAAAATGAAAACCATGCATTGGTCATGAAACGTTTGGTGCAAATGAATGTTAAAGTGCAAAGGAAAGGAATATTTAGCTGTGCGGCTACATGTGGCCGTCACATAGACGTAATCCAAAATCCACCGGAGTCGGCTGTTCAAAACTACTTCTGACACAAGTCAGCAAAGACCCTTTACACACACACACACACACACACACACACACACACACACACACACACACACACACACACACACACACACACACACACACACACACACACACACACACACACACACACACACAGAAGTTGAGCTTCACTCTAGTTATGCTCAGTGGGGGTTTTGCGTTTTGACTTCAAGCCAGAAACCATTTTGAGAGTCAGAGTAGGAGTACTGATCTAGGATAAATTTTGCCTTGATCATAATAAATAAGATATAAAGACATGGATAAACTGATCCCAGATAATCACTGCTACTCTAAGATACTGTTTGACTCAAGTCCAGCCCTCATCACTTCATCCTAGACCTTTCGCAGAGATCAAAATAAACACAAAAGCCTGGAAAAGCCTTGGCAAAATGTCCACCTCTGAAGATTAGCAATTGTTCCGTAAGTGATTCCCATTCATCATGAAACAGCTTGTATCCCTCAGGGAAAGACAGGGAGCCAATTGGAAAGCGGGGATGGCTAGAGGGGCCAAGGGATCCAGCAGCGCTGATGTGAATATTACCCAGCATCTCTTGGGACGCTCCAGGATTGAGCTCTGTGGTTGGAATTCACACATTAATTCAAAACGTCACCAGGTTCTCTTATTTTCAAGGGGTTAGACAACTTTGAAGTAAGTGAAATGTACAGTACCAGTCAACAGTTTGGAGACACCTACTAATTCAAGGGTTTTTCTTTATTTGTACTATTTTATACATTGTAGAATAATAGTGAAGACAAAACTATGAAATAACACATATGGAATCATTTAGTAACCCCAAAAAAGTGTTAAAAGTGTTAAACAAATATTTGATTTGAGATTTTTCAAAGTAGCCACCTTTTGCCTTGACAGCTTTGCACACTCTTGGCATTCTCTCAACCAGCTTCATGAGGTAGTCACCTGGAATGTATTTCAATTACCAGGTGTGCCTTGTGAAAAGTTCATTTAATGGTTTTCTTTCTTAACACATTTGAGCCAATCAGTTGTGTTGTGACAAGGTAGGGGTAGTATACAGAAGATAGCTATTTGGTAAATGACCAAGTCCATATTATGGAAAGAACATCTCAAATAAGAAAGGAGAAACGACAGTATATTACATTCAGACATGAAGGTCAGTCAATCCGGAGAAGTTTCTTCAAGTGCAGTCACAAAAACCATCAAACACTATGACGAAACTGGCTCTCATGAGGACAGCCACAGGAAAGAAAGCTCTACCTCTAATGAACTTATCCTCTGCAGCAGTTACCAGCCTCAGAAACTGCAGCCCAAATAAATGCTTCAGAGTTCAAGTAACAGACACATCTCAACATCAACTGTTCAGAAGAGACTGCATGAATCAGGCCTTCATGGTCGAATTGCTGCAAAGAAACCACTACTAAAAGGACATCAATAAGAAGAAGATACTTGCTTGGGCCAAGAAACACGAGCAATGGACATTAGACAGGTGGAAATCTGTCCTTTGGTCTGATGAGTCCAAATTTTAGATTTTTGGTTCCAGCCGCCGTGTCTTTGTGAGACACAGAGTCGGTGAACGGATGATCTCCGCATGTGTGGTTCCCACTGTGAAGCACAGAGAAGGTATGATGGTGTGGGGGTGCTTTGCTGGTGACACTGTCTGTGATTTATTTAGAATTCAAGGCACACTTAACCAGCATGGCTACCACAGCATTGTGTAGCGATACGCCAGCCCATCTGGTTTGTGCCTAGTGGGACTATTTGTTTTTCAACAGGACAATGATCCAAAATACACCTCCAGGCTGTGTAAGGGCTATTTGACCAAGAAGGAGAGTGGTAGAGTGCTGCATCAGATGACCTGGCAGCCAACAAGCAGGCAACAAGTGCTCAGAATATGTGGGAACTCCTTCAAGACTGTTTGAAAAGCATTCCAGCTGAAGCTGCTTGAGAGAATGCCAAGTGTGCAAAAATGGCATCAAGGCAAAGGGTGGCTACTTTGAAGAATCTAAAATATATTTTGTTTAACACTTTTGGTTACTACATGCATGCGTGTTATTTCATAGTTTTGATTTCTTCACTATTATTCTACAATGTAGAAAACAGTAAAAATAAAGAAAAACCCTTGAATGGGTAGGCGTGTCCAGACTTTGGACTGGTACTATATGTGCCGAGCCAGCATTCTTCGTAGTTCGACCAGCCTTTTCCATTTGAGAGAGTTAAACTCTGCCACACTTGCCAGTGGAACAGTTTCACGGGTGGGGAACTCCATACTATCTATGACGGGACACCGAATCTGATCCCCCCCACTCCTCTTCCTCCAATAGAAAACTCCAAAATCAAAATAGGCTTTGCCAACTCTGCATATACACACTAAATTGACGAGCCCACAGAGCTTACCTTTGTCAGTCACCTCTCTCCTTCTGAAACTTTCTGTATCATCAGTTCGATGCCTCCTTTCTCCTCCCTTGTTTTCTTCTGCTTCTTCCTCGGTCTCTTTTGTATTTATTTCACTGCTTTGTATCACCAATGTTTAACTGAAGTGGGCGGTTGCGGGTCAGGAAGCGAAGAAGTGATCCATGGTCGAACTCCACAATTTTCCCTCTCTCAAGCTCTCCGTGTCGGAACAAGCACTGGGATTGCACTGGATTAAAGAGCTTTTTGCCACTTTCCCTTCAGGTCCTGAACATTTCTCTGTCTCACACGCAGTCATGCACGCACACTTGATTTATACACAGTAGCACTTAAGTCACCCTCATCTCCCTCTGTTTCTCATTCACACACAAAGACAAACAGAATACTCTCTCCCTCTTACACACTCAGTCCCTCTAAAAACGCGCACACACACACGGAAGCAAGCACAAGCAACGCACACACTGCCTCACCCTGTGCCACCACTGCTGCTTTTGATGCTAAACATGAACCCCTGAGGTGGGATGGTCAGCTTTCAAACATTGCCTGAACTGAAAAGGCTCTGGGCCGAAATAACCCCTTTTCATTCTGCCTCGAAGCGCGACATTAGCCCTATCAATGCCCTCTTATCCCGACAGCTATAGCACCTGTGTATCTGTTTAATGTACTGTGCACTCTGTAGCCTACTTTCTTTAACATTGAAATGTATAGAGAGTACAAAGGAGGTGGAAAGAAAAAAACTTTCTTCCTTGTACAATGGTGCCTTTGAGGCCTGTAAAAGCAGAGTTCTTACCTTCTGGCTCCTCGGCGTCCCCAGCTTCCAAAAGGCTGTTAAAAGAGAGAAAAAGAGCGAGAGAAGACAAATGAGGTCACACACACTGAGATATGTGGCAAGGGGACAAACGATGACATGGTTTCACCTGCTAACACACAGGCATGCCAGGGTTTCCATCAGCCAGTTTTTATTCCCCTTTTTGTGGAATAGTTTCATATCAATAATGTTTTTGTTTCTCAAAATCTAGAAGTTAAAATTCTAATAATGTGAGATAACCAGCCTGAAAATCGTCAGCGAATGGACTCTCCAAGGTGTTCAGTAGGGATGCTGGTCCATGTTGACTCCAATGTTTCCCACAGTTGTATCAAGTTGGCTGGAGGTCCTTTGGGTGGTGGACCATTCTTGATAAACATGGGAAACTGTTGAGCGTGAAAAACTCAGCAGCGTTGCAGTTATTGACACAAACCAGTGCACCTGGCACCTACAACCATAGCCCTTTCTAAGGCACTTAAATCTCATCTTGCCCATTCACTCTCGATGGCACACATGCACAATCCATGTCTCAGAGCTTAAAAATCCTCCTTTAACCAGTCTCCTCCTCTTCATTCACACTTGATTGAAGTGACATCAGTAAGGGATGGTGGCTTTCACCTGGATTCACCTGGTCAGTCTATGTCATGGAAAGAGCAGCATGTGTCCTTAATGTTTTGTACACTCAGTGTATGTAAATGGTGAATAAAACAATGAATGTGCAAGAATTGGCGAGAGAGAGCTGAGCCTAAATCCTTGCCACACACCCCTCCCCTTCTTGTCTCAACATTCTAAATTATGCCCAAGACATTATCTTCATACATATTTAATATGCTTTTCACTGACAGCCGCAACTCAATAGTCAGCTAGGCCTTCCCAAATAGACGTAGGCCTATGAGCACAGCTATTTATTTTTAAAGAAGCTAATGATCCTCGATTCCTCTGTGGCTAAAGTCATGCATTCTGGTGAAGTATTTTGAATTACTTTACTCATTTCTGTACAGACAGGAGGAATTATTTAACTATGGCACCCAAATAATAAATGTACTTCCCTATTGGACCCATCACTTTTCCATTTCTCTCCTGTTCTATTGGCTTTCATCTCAACTTTCTTGTCCAGATGCCAAAGGGGCAATCCTGGTCATATTAGCAACCCAGGTTTCTAGGTTTCTAACAGAGATGTTCTTATCGGTCACATATGGAACCGCTAGCATGTGCACTGTTTAGAATGGTGTTTTCCCGCTAATTGCATTTTGGCAAGTGTTTGAAAATGACGTTTTATTTGGCTGCTTCATTAAATGAGTTGCATGTTCTGTTAAGATGAATTACCACAATCTAAATGTGATTTCAGACATTCTGAGGACCGTGGGTGGATACTGGGGCTGTCCCAGGCTAAAACAAAATCTTGGTCGACCAAAAGTTGCCAGAGATCGAGATAACTAGAAAAAAAAAGAAAAGGAAAAAAACGGAACCTGACCCAACTAGCCTCTTCCTGTCGGCTTTTGCAGATTCTGCCATTACTCTCCTGAAGTTTCCGTTAATAGGCTACGCGAGAAATCTGCAAGCTTTCTCATGTGGAATGCCAATTTATCTGATCATTTCTACCGATCTGCGTGCCAGTTACGGTTTTCATGTGCAAATTTTCATCTCATTGAAATGTTTAATAAGGTCTTTATATCTCAAAATAATGACTAATAGTTGACTAATTGGGGTCAGCCCTAGAGAACGCCCTAATGGATTATGCACCCAATGCATATGGGTCTGATAAATGGCTGGTAAATTGAAGTCTTACCAGTCACATTGTCTGGCACCATATTTTCCTAATGGAAACCCTGAGGCACGTACAGGTACACACAAAGGATCACATAAGGTCATAAAGACATTTTGATAACTTTCCCAAAATCACAAGGTTTTTCCAGCAATCATGAAGGAATAAGCATGGAAGGTAATCCTCCAACCTGAATTTTGCAAGCCTACATCCACGCGATATCATAAATCTGAGAACTGTTAGAAGGCTACTTACCGTCGCCTCAATTTTCAATTCAACATTAATACACAGATGTTAGAAAGACTGCTCACATTGTGTATCCATGCACACCTACAGCCACATCACTACCCATAATAACAGCGAAGCTGAACCATTTGAAGACAGATGTTCATCTATAAGTAATGGCCTTTAAATATGGATGGAAGGCAGCTGATGTGGGGACGGATGATGATGTAACACAAGGAAGGAGCTGATTTTAACACAAAAAGAGCCTGGAGGGGAAAGCTGGGTGATGGGGAAAAGGGCACAGTGGAATAGAGGGTGATGCTGAGCCACAAAACAGTACAATGCAACAACAACTAGGCTGGTATCTAAGTAAATTGACCACAGCAAGGAAAGCTTTTTTCACTAAAACTAACTGATTTAGCAACTGGTCGCATGCCCTTGCACACACACACACAGCTATGCTATATGTTATGCGTCTCTACACTTGAGCTCGGTACAGTGGACTAGTGGCTCTTCCTTGAACCCTACCATTGACTCGCTGTGACGTCGCTGGCGGTTACCGGCTGCGTCCGAAAACGACCGCTAGCCATGCGGCTCCCGTCAGACACCCCCCTTAGCAACCGGAGGGGTCGGCGACGCGCGGTTGACCCCGCCACTGGCTTGACTGGCGGGTGAAGGGGAGGGGCCACGACATGCAGCGTGTCCATGCTAGAGTCCAAACAGAGAAGAACAAGAAGAAAAAGGAGAAGAAAAAAATAAAGAATGACAGAATGAAAGATGAGGGGAAGTAGGAAAAAAATGTGAAGAAAAACAGACAGCCAGAGTGAACCAAAGAAGTCATAAATCAAACACTTATTTCAGTGTTTCCCCAACTCTGGTCCTCAAGTAACCCCAACAGCAGGCAGCAGGTGTGCTTGTCCAGGGATACAAACAAAATGTGTGCTGTCGGGGGTACTCAAACACTTGTCTCTATGGATCACGCAGGGATTGTGATGCTCTCAGCTACCAGACAGACACCATCTTCGATAACCATCACAGAGCCTGACTGATAATTGTGTTAGTACAAAAGGGCCTAGTGCATGGCTCTCCAACCCTGTTCCTGGAGAACGTACAAGACAGTAGCTCTCCGGGAACAGGGTTGGAGAGTCCTGGCCTAGTGAATGAAAAGGGGAGGGGGGCGTCTTTAGACAACGAAATGGAATGCAAATTGGATAATGTTCAATAATTCATTATTGCCCTGAACATGCATGAAAGGTCCATTATATTCCAGATGGGTTTTACTAGTGAGGATCCAGCAGTACCCAATGATTTTTGAAAATTAGGCTAATTCGTGACTGAGCATGCTGTGTATTATCTCGGGGGGGTTCAATGGACAATACTACTGAGCCCGTATTCAAAAATATTCTCAAGATTAGTCAAATCAGGCCCTCCCTGTTCATTATAATCTGAAAGGCTAAATTGATTCAGCAACACAAGCCCTGTGAAGATGGGCCCAGATCTTCGAGGTTACTAGATCCTCTTCTTCAGGAAGTCCCAAAGAGGTGACCTGCCTGCTACTTTGCAGATAGTTTTGTCTTGTCAACATATTAGGCCTACAGACATAAATAATGACATACTTGGGATGTGCATCTTTCCATTTCAAGACAATTCAATAGGCATCTAGATACATGAGCTCCGATAAGATACAGGAACGATACGTTTTAGTTTGAAAAGATTTGGTGATAACATGATAACACATTCATTTTACATTATAAATTAAAATCTGCTGAGCCTCTGAGCTTTCACAGAGTTTCAGTGTGTGTGTAATATATAACGCCGATTTCTAGGGTGCTTTTGGCAACAGTGCAGCCTCACAGGCAATATTAATGGCAAAAAAAGTATGTATTTGCACGCCTGAAGCTCTTGCAAGAAAATTGGCAGTTCTCAACTGTTAGCAGTCTTTTACTGGCGGTACGAATGTTTGATTGCCATCATTTTGAATGTCATCATACAGTCCGGCCTATTATTACATTTATGTTATATTTAACAAACAAAACATTGAAATAGCGTTATGTAAGGTAAAGTAAAAATCCAAACCTGTCCATACATCAATAAAGTAAAATACGGTTTACCGCCAAGCCTGGAGGCCAGTGTCTTTGGTTAATCTGGAATTGAATCACTCCCAACACCACAATTACTGGTGTTTACTACAAGCACGGCATGAGTTTACATAGCACAAAACAACACTTGGCCGAGGAAGAGAGGTTTGACCACCCACCCCACTAGGCTATACCAGACAACAAAACAACACTTGGCCGAGGAAGAGAGGTTTGACCACCCACCCCACTAGGCTATACCAGACACAAAACAACACTTGGCCGAGGAAGAGAGGTTTGACCACCCACCCCACTAGGCTATACCAGACACAAAACAACACTTGGCCGAGGAAGAGAGGTTTGACCACCCACCCCACTAGGCTATACCAGACACAAAACAACACTTGGCCGAGGAAGAGAGGTTTGACCACCCACCCCACTAGGCTATACCAGACACAAAACAACACTTGGCCGAGGAAGAGAGTTTGACCACCCACCCCACTAGGCTATACCAGACACAAAACAACACTTGGCCGAGGAAGAGAGGTTTGACCACCCACCCCACTAGGCTATACCAGACACAAAACAACACTTGGCCGAGGAAGAGAGGTTAGACCACCCACTCCACTAGGCTATACCAGACAACAAAACAACACTTGGCCGAGGAAGAGAGGTTTGACCACCCACCCCACTAGGCTATACCAGACAACAAAACAACACTTGGCCGAGGAAGAGAGGTTTGACCACCCACCCCACTAGGCTATACCAGACACAAAACAACACTTGGCCGAGGAAGAGAGTTTGACCACCCACCCCACTAGGCTATACCAGACACAAAACAACACTTGGCCGAGGAAGAGAGGTTTGACCACCCACCCCACTAGGCTATACCAGACAACAAAACAACACTTGGCCGAGGAAGAGAGGTTTGACCACCCACCCCACTAGGCTATACCAGACAACAAAACAACACTTGGCCGAGGAAGAGAGTTTGACCACCCACCCCACTAGGCTATACCAGACACAAAACAACACTTGGCCGAGGAAGAGAGGTTTGACCACCCACCCCACTAGGCTATACCAGACACAAAACAACACTTGGCCGAGGAAGAGAGGTTTGACCACCCACCCCACTAGGCTATACCAGACACAAAACAACACTTGGCCGAGGAAGAGAGGTTTGACCACCCACCCCACTAGGCTATACCAGACAACAAAACAACACTTGGCCGAGGAAGAGAGGTTTGACCACCCACCCCACTAGGCTATACCAGACACAAAACAACACTTGGCCGAGGAAGAGAGGTTTGACCACCCACCCCACTAGGCTATACCAGACACAAAACAACACTTGGCCGAGGAAGAGAGTTTGACCACCCACCCCACTAGGCTATACCAGACACAAAACAACACTTGGCCGAGGAAGAGAGGTTTGACCACCCACCCCACTAGGCTATACCAGACAACAAAACAACACTTGGCCGAGGAAGAGAGGTTTGACCACCCACCCCACTAGGCTATACCAGACACAAAACAACACTTGGCCGAGGAAGAGAGGTTTGACCACCCACCCCACTAGGCTATACCAGACAACAAAACAACACTTGGCCGAGGAAGAGAGGTTTGACCACCCACCCCACTAGGCTATACCAGACACAAAACAACACTTGGCCGAGGAAGAGAGGTTTGATCACCCACCCCACTAGGCTATACCAGACAACAAAAATATTGGTAGACCGAGAGTCATCTGTTCTTTCGACCAATCGATTAGTAAAATAATTTAAACATGTATTTTTACCTTATATAGACACAACCTGTTTGAATAAAGTCAACTATATGTAGGCTACTGAGCTTGTCTGATGCTTTAAGCACTGCAAATAAAAATGAAGACACAGAAAAGACTAAAGAGGGAGCCAAAGATCAATATAGCCTAACCAGTAGAAGAAAAAACCTGTTCCCGATCTCCACCTCCCGCAAACATTGCAGCCCGCAGGTGGAAAATATGCTTATAAAAAGAAATATCCTATAAATCACAGCAAAGAAACTGAAACATTGTATCAACTATTAACTTGGTTCAGACTCGTGCTAGCAGACTTGCAACATTGTATAAAAAAAAATTCAGGGCCCTCAGAGTTTCACACCGCAGTGAGCTCTTGACAGACAGACACAGCTGTCGGCTATTTGCACAAGGGATAAGTAAATCAGGTATTTTTTGACGTCAGAGCATGATTTTTTTCCCCCCTTTCATTCCGAGTGGTTATCTAAAGGGAGAGAGATGGAAATCTTTTTCACATTGGCTACACTGAGGACCTATTGTCATTCTCAATAGATGTAAAAAATATATATATATGTAAAAAAAAATATATATATATATATATATATATATATATATATATATATAAAAAAATATTGTTTTTTTTATATTATATTTGAGGCAAAGAAAAAAGCTCCACAGTGATGGTGAGTTAAGACATTCAGAAATAGTATCAGATCCCCAAAAGGGCACATTTATAAGTCTACATTTGCACGCAGGCCAGGTAGACTAGGCCTACTTCTATGTGTAAATCAGGTACATGGCATTACTCAAGATTACTCAAGATTGACAGGAGTGTGCCAAACAAAAGACAATTAAATAAACTCACAACTGTATCCTAGGTTGTGCTCCGCAAACAACATGTCCACTCCTACAATGACAACGGTAAGACTGTAATAATAATATATTGAAGGCATTAACAGAAATGACCATAACCAAACAAGCATTATAGATTAGAAATTAAGGGTAGGCTAAATGTACTACTGGTGATACTAGTGTACCATCCCCGCTTCCACAATGGATTAGTCCTCTCAGACAGGCGTGAATAAGACTCATATGAATAAGTCTCGTATGGCATACATTTCTGTTTATAATGCCACTGCTCAAAAAAATAAAAAATAAAATTGGTCCACCAACAGCCTATCGACCAAACAATCGACCAGTCGACTAAATGTGGTCAGCCCTACCACCTACACAAAAATAAAGCATGGTCCGTCTTTCACCTTCTACTCCAGAACAGAGAAGATAACTAATGGCTTCTCAGGGGTGTCAAACAACGGCCGCGGGCCGGAAGGAAGGAGGTTCGATCAGGCCCGCAGGATAATTTGAAAGTGGAAAAAATGCATAAAAGACATGGAATTAATATTTTTAATTCGCTGCAATTCATGGATTATCCGCTAAGGGGGCGCACTCTTTCCATCAGAGTAGAAGACAAGCCGCATCACTGAGACAGACTGAAAACAGCAGACGGTATCAATGCGCCATCTGCTGCTTGTTACGACGTTGTTAATACTCTTGTTAATGTCTCTACCTCTCCACTACACCCTCATTAGCCAAAATGTTGTTATCCAAACGGAGAAAAGTAGATAAGGAGTGTAGAATTTTCAAAGAAAAATGGACCACGTCCTATTTATTTACAGAGATGCACGGAAAACCTTTGTGCTTGGTGTGTTTGCAACAAGTTTCGGTATTGAAGGAATATAATAGACGCCACTACGAGACTCATCACAGCGAAAAATATGACCGGCTTGCAAGGACAACTGAGAAGAGATAAGATTAACAATTGCTGGCGGGTCTGAAACAGCAGTCAACTTTCATCCAGAGCCGAGAAGTCAGTGAAGCAGCGGTAAAAGCCAGCTACCTAATTGCTAGCGAAATAGCATTAGCAGGAAGAGCCGTATTGACCACCCGGTGACTTTGTTAAACGATGCATGATGAAGGCGGCTGAACTTGTATGTCCCGAGAAGCGACAAGCTTTTGCCAATATTAGCCTGACGAGGAATACTATAGCAGAGAGGATTTCGGAACTATCGGCAGATTTAGACAGTCAATTGAAACAGAGAGTCAAGTCATTTATTGCATTTTCCGTGGCAAAACGAGCACTGACATCACAGACGTGGCCCAACTGGCCATATTTATTCTAGGAGTTGATGAGACATTGACTGTTACTGAAGAGTTTCTTGAGTTGGTGCCAATGATGGACACCACAACAGCCGAGGACATTTTAGGCTCTGTCCTTGCTGCATTGGACAGAGTTGGAGTGGACTGGTCCACCCGCTGTCAGCCTGGCTATACCAGACGGCGCGCCATCCATGGTCGGAAAGAAAGCAGGTGTCGCGACAAAGTTCAAAGACAAAGTACAAGCCCTTAATGGAGGAGATCGTTTCTGGACATTTCACTGTATTTTGCACCAGGAGGCATTGTGTTGCAAGTCGCTGAAAATGGACCACGTCATGGAGGTGGTTGTTCGCACTAGGCTATACAAAATTTCATCCGGTCCAGAGGTCTGAACCATCGTCAGTTTGACAAACTTCTCAGCGACAACAACATTACCCACAGCCTGCCATACCACACTGAAGTGAGATGGTTAAGCCGAGGCGCTGTGCTGAGGCATTTCTTTGATCTACGAGAGGAAATCGGACAGTTCATGGAGAAAAAAGGAAAACCGGTGTTGGAATTACAATCTCAGGAATGGCTACGGGACCTTGCATTCTTGGTTGATATTACTTAACACTTGAACAATCTGAACAAAATGTTGCAAGGCCACAAAAAAAGTTGTCACACAGTTTTCTGACAACATACATGCATTTAAGTTGAAGCTGACTTTGTGGGAGATGCAACTGGCAAATGGCAACCCTGCTCATTTCCCCTGTCTGAGAGATGTGTGTGTGACCAGACCTGATGCGGACATGAAACGGTACAAAGACAAAATTGCAGGACTACTGCGGGAGTTTGAGAAACGTTTTCAGGTATTTGGTGAACTTGAGACAGAATTTTCAGTTTTTCGCTCACCTTTCACAGTTAAAGCTTCTGATCTGCCGGTCGAAATTCAGCTAGAGATAATTGATTTGCAGTGTGATGCAGATTTGAAGGGCAAATTTGCCTCTGTAGGTCTGGACAGATTTTATCAGTATCTACTACCAGGGTACCCCAAATTAACAGCCCTGGCTGCTAAAATTTTGTGCATGTTTGGGACAACCTACCTTTGTGAACAAATTTTCTCAGTGATGAATATCAATAATACAAAAATGTGTTCAAGGCTCACAAACAAGCACTTAAATGACATTCTGAAAGTGACAGCTAGTCAGGACATGACACCTGGTGTTGATGCACTTGTACAGGCCAAAAGATGCCAAGTTTCAGGTACAAATACAAGTCCAGACTAGACTAACACCTTTAAAATGCTGCCTTAGATACTGTTTGCATTGAAAGAATACAGCTCTGTGAAGATGAATCCTTACTGTGGTGATTTAAAAAATGTGCACTTTAATGTTAGTCAGCAGCTTCAAAACAAAAGTTGTGTGATGGAATTCTACTGTTCATACAACTCCATAAATTTTCAGTATGTATTGTATGTGTATGTATGTTTCATGTATGAAGTTTACAGATTTACAGGACAGGCGAACACTTTCTTCATTACACATTTAAAATCACTCTCCTTAGTTTGTAAGGTGTACGCAGGGATTACATTTAGATTTTATATGCGTATGTGTAAGTGGTTTAAAAATTCCTTTCTTTAAAAGTCTCATTTAATCTTAAAGTGCATTACTATATTTTTCAGTACCAATTAAAGTTTTGTGCCTTTGTACAATCAGTGGGATCAGTTGCAATGCATATTTGTGAATGATAAAAGTAAATTGCACATTTGTCTAAGGAAATATGAGGTGTTTCATGAAATGTTTTGTAAAAGGATAGTTCATTAAATTTCAATATTTTCTAATGTTCTTGTGCTTCTTTACACCAAAACAAAGGAAAGACATGATATTTTGGTTATTTATAGCAGAGTATGGTATAATTTTAATGGTCCGGCCCACTTGACATCTCCCTAGGCCGTATGTGGCCCACGATGCGAAATGAGTTTGACACCCCTGGTTTAAAGTTTAAACCATTCCACTTTTAGACAACCACAGTCAGAGGGTTCAGTGAATGTGTGCAAACCAGCCTGACCTTAACATCTGAGCATACCTGAACAACAACAACATACCTGCCTTACTTAACACCCGCAAACAAAAACAACAATGTTACGGTGTCGCACTGGAATATGTTCCGGAATTCTTCCAATGGCATTGAGTACACCACATCAGTCACTGGCTTTAACAACAAGTGCATTGAGGACGTTGTCCCCAAAGTGACTATATGTACATACCCCAACCAAAAGCCATGGATTACAGGCAACATTAGCACTGAGCTAAATGGTAGAGCTGCCGCTTTCAAGGAGCGGGACTCTAACCCAGATGCTTATAAGAAATCCCGCTATGCCCTCGAACGAAACATCAAACAGGCAAAGCGTCAACACAGGACTAAGATCTAATCATAATACACTGGCTCCGACACTCATCTGATGTGTCAGGGAATGCAAACTATTACAGACTACAAAAAGGGAAGCACAGCCGAGAGCTGCACAGCTGCCCAATTTGCATACCGCACCAACAGATCCACAGATGATGTAATCTCTATTGCACTACACACTCCCCTTTCACACCTGGACAAAAGGAACACCTATGTGAAAAAAATTCATTGAATACTGCTCAGCATTCAACACCATAGTGCCCTCAAAACTCATCACTAAGCGACAGGATCCTTAACTTCCTGACGGGCCGCCCCCAGGTGGTAAGGGTAGGTAACAACACATCCGCCACGCTGATCCTCAACACGGGTGCCCCTCAGGAGTGCATGCTCAGTCCCCTCCTGTACTCCCTGTTCACACGTCGTGCCTTGCCGTACAGACTCAAACACCATCATCAAGTTTGCCGATGATCACCGACAACAATGAGACAGCCTATAGGGAGGAGGTCAGAGACCTAACCATGTGGGGCAAGGACAACAACCTCTCATTCAACGTGATCAAGACAATGGAGATGATCGTAGACTACAGGAAAAGGAGAACCGAGCACGCCCCTATTCTCGTCGACGGGGCTGTAGTGGAGCAGGTTGAGAGCTTCAAATTCCACATCACCAACAAACTAGCATGGTCCAAGCACACTAAGACACCAGGCGGTGTCAGAGGAAGGCCCTAAAAATTGTCAGACTCCAGCCACTCTAGTCATAAACTGTAATCTGCTACCGCACGGCAAGCAGTACTGGAGCGCCAAGTCTAGGTCCAAGAGGCTTCTCAACAGCTCCTACCTCCAAACCATAAGACTCCTGAACAGCTAATCAAATGGCAACCCAGACTGTTTGCATTGCACCCCCTCTTCTACGCTGCTGCTACTCTGTTATTATCTATGCAGTCACTTTAACTCTACCTACATGTACATATTGCCCCCGCACATTAACTCTGTACCGGTACACCCTGTATATAACCCCGCTATTGTTATTTTACTGCTGCTCTTTAATTATGTTATTCTTAGCTCTTACTAATTATTTTTTGGGGGGCGAGGGGAGAATTTCTTAACTGCATTGTTGGTTAAGGGCTTGAAAGTAAGCGTTTCACTGTAGTATTCGGCACATGTGACAAGTAAAATTTGATTTGATTCAACAGCATGGGCCACAAAGAGACTTGGAGATTAGGTCAGAATGTGCGCTAAGACTTTTAAGCGACCCACAAGCGCGACAACACCCTCAAGCTTAATATCTCCGCATAACTACACTTTGACTGCATGTGAAGAAACATGTAAAATGCCACAGGTCTTCCGGGAGGGCATTGCAACATAATACAATGAGTGCATGCCTTTCCTAATCAAAATGTAGTAAGGAGACGATAAGATCTGACGAGCAGTCAGTCAGACTTATCTAGTTCAATAAGGAGAGGGCTGGAAGCTTTGGCACAAACTATGGTGCATGTTCTAACTCATTCAAATTCAACCCCGTACTCTCACTCATTCTCTCCTCTTTCAGTCTGTCCATCTCCCCCTCCTCTGCTACACTCATCCCCTCAAGCTGCTTGTCAGGAGCCAACAGGCTTATGCACACTAGGCAGAATATTTGGGATGATTACAGGGAAAAGATCCCAAATGGAGGAAAGGACATGTTTTGCTTCATCCATGTGCAGACATCGAGGACAATGTTGGCAGCGAATGAGTTTTGCTCCCAAATCTCCACTCCGTATGCAGCATTTCCATGTTTTTTATTCTCGAAAAAGCTAAAACACTCCCATTCCGATGAATAGCTGTAAATTGAACCATAACAAGAAGCTAAGATGTCATAACATGCAGCAAAACATGTCTCAGCAAAAGCATTTGGTATATGTGCCATTTCCCAACTGACTGAATTTGTCCATCTCTGGACATTCCAGAATGGTTCCCTCCAAAAAGGAGTGATATGATAGCAGCATGACTAACCTATCCTGATCTCTTATAAGGAGGGGTGTATGGTGATGAACCACTGACATTGGCAGCTTTCCCCTTAGATTAGTCTCCAGACAGGGTGCCCCAAAGGCCCCTATAGCAACGTCCAACCCTCTGGCAGAACAACTGTCAATTGAAACCAGGCGGGAGGAGGCTGCAAAAGAGCCAGGAGTGGACAAGTGGAATTGACTGGACTCACCTGTGATTAGAGTTAATCCTCTTGGTGGCAGCAGGCTTTGAGGGGGCAGCTGTATCCAGTTGGGCCTCCTCATCCCCCCCGGTCTCCTGGGAGGACTCGCTGTCAACAGACTCTTCGCGGTCTTCCATCCTACTCCTGGAGGCCCGGCTAGATAACGTCTGCTCGGACTTGGAGCTTCTGTTCTCCGGCTTCTCTTTCTCAGAAGTCTCACCAGCTTTCCTTTCCCTCCTGGTGTATTTAGAGCTGACTTCCTCAGTGTTTCCGTAACGCTCCGCCAGCTCTCTCCTCCTCTCGGCTTTGTAGCGGGCGATGCGCTCAGCCTTGGTCTCCAAGGCAGAGTTCTGGATGGTGTCTACGGCATCCATTTTGTTGTGCCTCCTTTTAAGTCCTCTCGCTTCACTCAATATCCGGGGGGGTTGAGGAGCCTCCTCTCCACTGGACACCAGGAGTCACAAGAGGAGTCACAAGAGTTGTTCAGACGTTGATGGTTTTGCAGTTGGTCTCCCCTCGAAGGATGATGGACCACGTCATTAAAATCATCTCACTGTTGAAACAAATCAAGAAAGACAACGTTTGTATTGCAACAAGCGAAAAGGCTATGTGAGACTTCCAAACACTTAACAAAATCACCAGGACTGGGCCATTAAGATAGTCTCTGCAAGGGTGCAATGGGGCAATGGGAACTGGATGTAACTGCCTGGATAAACAAGAGCCCAACCCTGCCTAGCTCAACCCCAGCTAATGAACCCCTGGTGAGAGTGAAGTCAGCCAACTCAGCTCAAAGACAATACAGGCCTCACAGCAGACTGCCGCACCGAGACTCTCACATAACCTCTCAAGGATATTTAATCCCCTCACATAGAGGAAAAGGGAGAGGGAGAGGAGAGAGAATCAGAAAAAGAGTGGGAAAACAGCCGTCCAACAGAAATTCTCAATCTACAGTTTCTCAACATTCAGTTAACTGGAGGCAAATATCCTTGCTTAATCTGGACTTGAATGGCATCCAACGCTACAAATCATTCCATGTTTACTACGGCAAGCACTGCACAGGCTTACAAAAACAGCAAAAGCCACTTGGCTTAAGAGACGTTCCACAATTACAGACGCAAATAAACTCACACCAGTAAAAACCCACACAACCAAGTGAACCATCGGCATGCCCAGAACACTATACACAAAGCGCAAAAACACCCCAGGAGCTGGAGAGAAAGTAATGGGTATGTGGAGGTATGTTTATATAAGTGGGGGCAGGGACTGGGGGTTAACGTAACACTCTGGGATCCCTACAGTAAAGGGGCAAGGGGTAATTTAGCACATCTGGGATTGCACATTCAATAGCGCTTAGTCAGGGGGGTAATAGAGAGAGGGGGAGAGTAGAGAGGCAAGGACTCTACAGGAGAGAAGAAAGAGGGGGAAGAAAATGTGGGGGTAGGGTTGTGCAAGAGGGGAAGGGGGAGTCAGAAGAAAGTAGGTGGGATGAGAGAGGAGAAGAGAAAGGGAGAGGGGTTGCAGAAGGGAGAAGATAGTAGATGGAAGGGGGAGAACAGGAGAGGTGGGTGTCAGGCAGTAGAATATTGGAAAATCGATAGTTACATATTGGGATATTATTTTTGACAATATACCGTATTGACAATATCACAATATAATTTTTGCACTAGTTTTCTGTACCCACACCAAAACTCTAGTATCTTTCCTTCATAGCTCATTCACCATCTTCTTTTTAAATAGGGAGCCCATTTGTTCTCAGAACTTTTATTTCCAAGACTGATCAAAACTCGTTTTTTCATGGCTCTCTTGTCCCTCTGCAGCAGACAAACTGTATGTTGAGCAACATATTTGGAACATCAAATCACAATACATATATAGAATAATGAGTATCATGAGAATCGCAATACATAGCGTATCGTCACCTAGGTACAGTGATAATATCATACCGCGAGGTCCCTGGCAATTCCTTGCACTACTAGAGTAAATTAGCTCAGTCTTGGGGAGACCATTTCTGTAATGGTGACAGGGGTTCATAAATCTCCCAATATACACCAACCACCAGCAGAGCCAAATAGTGGACCAGGAAATTACACACTAAAAAATAAGACTGGGAAATATTACTCAACAAATCTGTGTGTGTGTGTGTGAGCAAGCATGTGTGTGTCTAACTTCACCTTGACCTCACCCTCCTCCACCTATCAAACTGTTGTTGGAACAATGAGGACCACAATACCTCCACTGGAACAGCTTGAAGACATCAGCCGAACAAACCCATACTGTGAAAATCTGCTGGATGAAAACTAAACTATAAGGCTGACCTTGTGTAGGATTTGCTGCCAGGTTCTAGCTACAAAGAGACATTCACTACAACCAGCCATTCAGTGACCTACAGTGCCTTCAGAAAAGTATTGACACCCCTTTACTTAGTCCACATATTGTTGTGTTACGGCCTGAATTCAGAATGAATTATAGATTCTCTCACCAATCTACACACAATACCCCATAATGAAAAATTGAAAACATGTTTTCACATGACAGAAGACCTGGAGTTCGGAAAAAGGCACGCGATGGACTCCGAGCATAAGGCAAAAATATATGTGGTCTGAAGGGACAAAAATGTTACTCTTTGGCCTAAATGCAAAGCACTATACATGGAGAAAACCAGGCACAGCTCATCACCCATCTCTACTGTGAAGCATGGTGGTGGCAGCATGATGCTACGATGATGCTTTTCAGCAGCAGGAACAAGGAGACTGGTATATTGAGAGGGAACAATGAATGGAACCAAATACAGGCAAATCCTTGACGAGAACCTGCTTCAGAGTGCAAACGACCATCGACCGGGGTGAAGATTTAGGTTCCAACAGGACAATGACCCCAAACATACAGCCAAAGCAACGCTGGAATGGTTTCAGAACAAGAAAGTCCTTGAGTGGCCCAGCCAAATCTAAAGACTTGAATCCCATTGAAAATCTGTGGAAAGATTTGCTGTTCACTGCCGCTCCCCATCTAACTTAACAGAGCTTGAGAAAGTCTGCAAGGAAGAATGGGAGAAAATTCCTAAATCCAGATGTGCAAAGCTGATCCACACACACCCAAGACGACTCAAAGCTGTAACCACTGCCAGAGACGCTTCAACAAAGTATTGACTCTGGTGTGAATACTCATTTAATTTGACATATTTCTATATTTAAAATGTTTCACAAATTTGCTAAAAACATGTTCTCACTGTCATTATGAGGTATTGTGTGAAGATGTGTGGGGGAAAAATGCATACATTTTGACTTCATGCTGTAACAAAATGTGAAATTAGTCAAGGGGTATGAATACTTTATGAAGGCACTGTCGCATAATAAAAGCGAAATCAATTTGAAGCAGTGCACCTCCCCCTCCCTGCTCAATGTTTCATTCTAGCCTGTGATGATGTAAGGACAAGCGGAATCCCTGGGGTTATTTGGCTTTATGAGTTTACAAACTTGCTCCAACTTTTGATGGAATATTCGGAAACAAAATAGGATTTTCTTAATCATAAAGAAAGCTCTACTTCAGCGGTCGCTAACCGGTCGATTACCATACAAAAACACAAACTCTGCCTACCTGGCAGACCGGGAGATGTGTGGCTAAATCGAGTGCGCTTACTGTGCATAGCTCCAATCACCGTGCCATTAGCTTCCACGACCCCAGCCACAGCAAAGTTTGGTACTAGCCTACGCGAGATTGTATAACCATGACCAGAGAGAGATGGTCAAAGAATACAGCAAATATCTGCGGTGTTTATGAGTGAGTTTTTAATTCAACACTATTGCAAAACATAAAAACACACTTCTCCCTACTTCCACTGGCGCTGCAGCTGCAATTAATGAGCAGCCAAGTGTATTGATAGGCCTGTATTTTTATTACCATTATTAGCAGCTCGTCATGTCCATTTTAATATCAAGGAATATTTCACTTTATCTGGTCAAAGGAACCATGTGAATTTGTGCACGAGGCAGATGTGGATGAGGTACAACTCAAATTCAAAGTTCACAGTTGTCTTGAAAGCACCATGAATATCAGATGCAGGTTCCATCAGTCGAGCAAAAATAAAGTATTATTTGGATTTATGCTCAGCTGTGCCTCACGAGCACGACACCAACTTACTCATTTTGTTATCAAAGCTCAAGTTTGGAAATATACTATTGCCTGAGAATAATAATATTGGCAGCCCAGGCCAGGCATATAGCCAATATGCTGTGATCATGTATTAGTCCTGCTGCACAAACCTCTTTCCTTACAGAACTGTTTTTATTCGGTTAATGTTCAAATTTTAAAGTCACGATTTATTTATGTGTTTATTTATTTTTTAAATCAGAGCGGTAGATCTCCGCTTGCTTTTTGACTGCGAAAGGGATCTTGACTCAAAAAAGGTTGGTGACCACCGCTCTTCTTGGTGCTGGGCCAGTTAGAGCACTGTATTACGGAGTCTCCTTTTGAGCACCAGATAAAAATCAGTTAGCCTGCTAATTCATCTCGCTTCATAACTCACTACCCTGGGATTCTCCCCGACCGGAGTAGATGGTCTCTGGGGCATCGAAAACTCATGCCGCCATTGATTTCTCATCCAATATCAATCCCAAACATAGACTTATAAATCTCCTAATGAAGGCAATATTTCCCTTGAGGTTTCGATGTTGATTTCGGGCCTCTGAATAGGCTGACGTAATTCACAAAGTCATCCCAGAGTCCACTCTGTATTACACTCTCACTACCTATAAAAGGAGTTTTGAATAACACACTAAAGCTTGATCGTGCAGATCGAAAACAAAGAGCCTGCTTTGTTTGGAAGCCGACTTTGTTATTTCAACCGAACAAGGAGAAGAAAAATCAAAGTCGTGAGTCATACTGAAGATATTATCACCCCTATTAGGGAACAGTGAACTCACCCAAAGACATGCAAAACATTTTTTTTATTTTAATTATCCTTTACCTTATGGTAATTCAAAAACTAAGTTGCACCATGGCTGGAGAGCATGTAGGAACATGCAAAGCTAAAAGGCACAGAGAAGCTCTCTCAATAAGCCAGTGTCTGAGAGACACTAGTAATGTCCCTGTAAAATAACAGATGTTAGGCTGATTAAAGAAGAAAAACTCAAAATAGAACAGAACTCATCTATTTCCATGAAGTAGAAGTAATGGCTGCGCAAACCACATATCTTTGTTTTGTGGTTTTGTTGAGTGACAACAGTCAATGTGTCCGAAGAGATAAAACCCCAAAACATGGCGTTTATATGTATTGCAAAAGAAGATAGTATTCTATTTATTTTGTATTCTATTTATTTTTTATTCTAAACAACACCAGTCAATCACACCATCATTTAGTCTTGTCCAGATTGGATGTGTAAATATGGCTCTACCATGCCATGTAAACAAAGTACACATCCAGTGTTTGACATCATGAGTGAGCTCTGACATGTCCTTGCCCCAGGGGAGAGGTTGTGGGCCTTGAGAAAAACCTCTGTCTCAACAATGGCCAAGTGAGTCATATCCTCTTTCATAAAAGCACAATTAAAAGGGCAGCATTGTATTCATCATAAGCTAGGCAACTCTCCATAACCCTCGGTCTTGTGGGGTGTCGGGTGATGAGGGGGCACTGGTTAAGTGGGTTCAAAAGGGCAGATTTCCCCTCACATTGAAACTTCAATCCATGATCATGATAAAGCATGCAGCTTTCCCCATCACTCGCAAATCTCAGCAGTTATAAGAGTCCACCGTTTTGACCTTGTGGGAGATCTGTCGACATGCCCTTGAGCAGGGTGTTGATCCTGGTTGCTTCTGTGCGTCGCTCTGTATGGGAGTCTAGATTAGATGAGTAATGTGATGTAGTTGTTGAGTTGCTTCACTGCAAGTATATTGTACGCTTTAAACATTCAATAAAACATTTATTATTATTATTATTTTTAGAGTCCATCCACTTATGGAGCCCGTATGCCACATGAGGGTAGACACTACTACAGCCCAGTGGATTAAAGACCCTTAACTCTGAGGGAAGACACTTTCCCCATGATCTTTTACGATGACATCCCATCCTAAAGTTAATCTACGGTCTCCTTAGCCTTTTGACCTGTAACAAATCCAACAGGTCAGATGATTCACATAGGGAAACAAAATGGAGTTGAGAACTCAATAGCCTGTGCTCTAAATAGGCTTTAAAATCAGAGTAATTGAAAATACAGTTCTTGGTCACATACACATGGTTAGCAGATGTTAATGCGAGTGTAGCGAAATGCTTGTGCTTCTAGTTCCAACAGTGCAGCAATATCTAACAAGTAATCTAACAAGTCCCCAACAACTACCTAATACACACAAATCTAAAGGGGTGAATGAGAATATGTACATATAAGTATATGGCCGAGTGATGGCCAAGCGGCATAGGCAAGGTGCAGTAGATGGTATAAAATACAGTATGTACATGTGATATGAGTAATGTAAGATATGTAAACATTATTAAAGTGGCATTAATTAAAGTGGCATTGTTTAAAGTGACTAGTGATCCATTTATTAAAGTGTCCAGCGATTGGGTCTCAATGTAGGCAGCAGCCTCACTGAGTTAGTAATGGCTATTTAACAGTCCGATGACCTTGAGATAGAAGCTGTTTTTCAGTCTCTCGGTCCCAGCTTTGATGTACCTGTACTGACCTCGCCTTCTAGATGATAGCGGGTTGAACAGGCAGTGGCTCGGCTGGTTGTTGTCCTTGATGATCTTTTTGGCCTTCCTGTGACATCGGGGGCTGTAGGTGTCCTGGAGGGCAGGTAGTTTGCACCCGGTGATGCGTTGTGCAGACCGCACCACCCTCTGGAGAGCCGTGCGGTTGAGGGCGGTGCAGTTGCCGTACCAGGCTGTGATACAGCCCAACAGGATGCTCTCGCGGCCCGTTAGAAAGTCAAGGACCCAGTTGCATAGGGAGGGGTTGAGACCCAGGGCCTCCAGCTTGATGGGTACTATGGTGTTGAATGCTGAGCTGTTGTCAATGAACAGCATTCTTACATAGGTATTCTTTTTGTCTAGATGGGTTAGGGCAGTGTGCAGTGTGATGGCGATTGCGTCATCTGTGGACCTGTTGGGGCGGTATGAAAACTGAAGTGGTTCTAGGGTGGCGGTGATATGATCCTTGACTAGCCTCTCAAAGCACTTCATGATGACAGAAGTAGTCATTTAGTTCAGTTATCTTTTGCCTTCTTGGGTACAGGAACAATGGTAGCCATCTTGAAGTATATGGGGACAACAGACTAGGAGTGATAGGGAGTGATTAAATATGTCTGTAAACACACCAGCAAGCTGTACATGCTCTGAGGATGCGGCTAGGGATGCAGTCTGGGCCAGCAGCCTTGCGAGGGTTAACAAGTTTAAATGTTCTACTTTTGTAGTCCGTGATTTCCTGTAGAACCTGCCACATACGTCTCATGTATGAGCCGATGAATTGCGACTCCACCTTGTCCCTGTACCGGCATTTCGCTTGTTTGATTGCCTTGAGGAGCGAATAATTACACTGTTTATATACAGCCATATATCCAAACCTCTTTCTGTGGTTACATGCGGTGGATCGCGCTTTCAGTTTTACGCAAAATACCACCATCCATCCACGGTTTCTGATTAGGGTAGGTTTTAAATGGTCACAGTGGGTGATGACGTCTCCAATGCATTTATTTATAAAACGCACTCACCGAGTCAGCGTATAGGTCAATATTGTCCTCTGAGGCTGATCTGAACATATTCCAGTCCACGTGATCAAAACTTGAACGTACATGAGGTTCAAATAAAGTGCAGTCAATCAGTGGTGTAAAGTACTTAAGTAAAAATACTTGAAAGTATTACTTTTACTTTACCACATTCCTTAAAAAAAATGTTTCAGTACTTTTTACTCCATACATTTTCCCTGATACACAAAAGTACTTGAAAATAATTCACACACTTATCAATAAAACATCCCTGGTCTTCCCAACTGCCTCTGATCTGGCGGACTCACCAAACACATGCTTCGTTTGGAAATTATGTCTGAATGATGGAGCATGCCAGTAGCTATCCATAAATATATTTAAAAAACAAGAAAATGGTGACATCTGGTTTGCTTATTAAGGCATTTTAAATTAATTATACTTTTGATACTAAAGTACATTTAAAACCAAATACTTTTAGACAAGTAGGATTTTACTGAGTGACTCACTTTCACTTACGTCATTTATATTAAGGTATCTTTACTTTTAGTAGTACGACAATTGGGTACTTTTTCCACCACTGCTGTCAATGCACCCTTCCCTGGTTTGAAAGTTTACAAAGCAGACGCAGAGTTCATAGTTCACCGTGTACATTAATAGGTGCAGGTGATAGTGGGACTGTCGACATGAGTGTGTGTGTGTGTGTGAGGGGGGGTGGGGGCAAAAAGGGACAGGATCAGGCTACTTTAGTGACTGGTCTTCGAGGTTAAGGACCATAGCAGTGTGCAACGTTAAGGGGGGCGGGGGTGGTTTGGCCAATGGTGCGGTTTTAGAGGCTATCCTCTTTGCTGGAGACATTTGATTGTTTTAAAGCTGGATTCCTGCAATTCTACACATTTTGCTATGGCTTATGCCTTATTCTTATGCCATCTCAGTGACTCAAACATTTTAACAAAATAGGGACCTCATGCCATGACATGGGGGGGGGGGGCAGCTATGATTTAGCAGCGGCGATGATTTAGCAACTATGCTATTCATGATAATCACAGCTGGTTTACAGATTACAACAGCCGAGTGTTGTAAGAAATTTCTCACCAGCTACTCATGCAACAGCACCATTTCATACAACAAGAACCGTAGAAGGGGGGTCACAACACGAAAGGATCCCATTTCCTAGTCCACCTCACAGCTCACTGGTGTCAATATCTAAACGTGTGAAGAAAGGGCCATCTTTGGAAAAATATACCACACATGGGACCTTGGAGGTTAGCTGCATTTATGAACAAGTTCATGTGTTAATTCTTTATTGTCTGGGACAAGGCCCAGGCATAAAAACTGCCTCTGGGGCCAAACCACTGACCTGTAGTCCATTAGTCTTCAGATTCTTTAGGAACTCGCATGTCCACACAAGAACATGGGGCAGGAATGCAGCCACCACCCTTGGATCAATTTGGGAGCAAGGGAAAAACTGCTTTGGCTGCATGCATTTCTGACAGTATGCATGTGATAGTCACACTCTTGAAATTAGTTCACACTCTTGAAATTAGTTCAAAGGAATGTCAAAACTGGGATATCTCTTCAAAAAGGCACAATTCTGGTTGTACACAAGCTCTTGTCAGTTCTTCTATCAAATGACTATCAGTTAGTTGCACTACCCCTTTAAAATCTACCACAGAAACCACAGCTACTGCAAGACATCAGTCTCTAAATGACAGGAATCGCAGCACCAATGTTATGAACACTGGCCCTAAATGCTGATTCACTTTAAGTGTCTGGTAACACCTTTTTAACAAGACACTCAATTACCATGTTAGGCTAATGACCAAGTGCAGTTCATAACACAAACACTCAATTGACAATTAATTGGTTTAAAGTGAAGCAAATGCACTAACATGTAAGTAAACACGTTTGTTTAAAACAGATGCAAAGCCCAAAGCTTTGGAAAGTCTGGAATATCTGTTGAGTGAAAATGCTTTGCAGTTATAAAACTGAGGAAGAGCTCCTAAGCTTAGTAGTTATAGCCTAATAGTGTCCAATCATGTCTTGAGCCATATTCATTCCATGTAATTTCAGCAAGCCAAGCCATGACACCCACCACCCACAATCATTTCAGTGGTTAGAAAGATAAGATTGGCATTCCTGAAACATTTTGTTGAAATGTAATTTGATGTAGGAGATAGCAGCAGTAACTGCGGCATCTGGTACTTTCAGACTAAATTTATGGTAAATAATGTATGTGGCTTCAATGACAAATATCTCTGAACCGGGGAAGACTGCATAGTATGAAGAAGCAATACTCCAAACTGCATATTCCTACTACTTGTCAGAGAACTGATACTGTATACTGGTTGTTGGGGTGGGATTGGCATAGGGTTTGGGGAGTATGTGGGTGGCTTTTGGCCATGTTATTGGATTACTCATGTCTTACTCATTGGTAGGAAGACGTTTGGTCCAAAATGAATGTTGTATACTATATTTCTTGAATAGTATCTGAATCCTATAAATTAGGCAAGGTCAAATTGGGCGCAATCATATTTGGGGACCTTATTCGATTTTTCTTATTCAATTCAGTCTGGTATGAGAACGGTAGCCCTATCTGCAAAAGCAGGGTGTTTGCGGGAAGCTGAGTATCTTGGATATTGATCTGTGACTTAAAATCTTTGGTGTGACTTACTACCATATGGGCATACTAATGTATAAGGGCAGGCCGAGCTGATTACCTCATTTCAAGATGGCTGCTCCATACATTAAGGTTAGCGGTGTGAACCATTAACGAAATAAAACGGGGAATATGTTGAAACACACCGAAAGACGGGACTCCACAGATCATGAGAATGTCTTAATTGTCTGCCTGTGACCTACCTTTATTGATCACCAGCCCCGAGAGTCAAAATGTTTATTTTACACAACGTTTTCGGCAAACATCTTAAAAGGTAAGCTTCGATTTGGTCTGTATTTGAGCTATCCGCTTCTTCATACTATGCAGTCGCATCCGCATTTCGCTCTGCAGGTAGTGTAACTTTTTCATTACATTTCATTATAGTACAACGGTTTGATTTGTCTAATCTTAGCAATTTCTTCTTAGCTAGCTACATAGCCGTCTTTGTATCTAAGATAATTTCGTAATTATCGTATTTCGTCGTCCTAACGTAGCCTTCACTGCTCTGCCCAGCAGCTAGCCAGCTAGCAAACGTCCACCGACTAGCAGCACTGTAGAAACTATAACACTCAACTGAACGACTTAATTAGTGTAGTGTTAGCTAGCTACATAGCTGTCTTTGCTGTCTTCGTATCCAAGATAATTGTGTAGTCTTAGAGTGATTATCTTAATTTACCGAGGTTAGCTAGCCAGCTATTTGTCGTCCTTAACGTAGGAGACACTGCTAGCTAGCCAACAGCTAGCCAACGTCTTCTGAATAGAACTCAACAACCCGGTCGCATTCCGCTTCGCTCCACAGGTAGTATCACATTTTCATTTAATTTCATTACAGTACAACGGTTTGATTTGTTTGATCGTAGCTAGCTACATAGCTAGCTACATAGCCGTCTTTGTATCAAAGATAATTGTGTAGTCTAGAGCGATTTTCTAGGTTAGCTAGCCAGCTATTGTCGTTCTTTTAACGCAACGTAACGTAATCAACACTGCTAGCTAGCCAGCTAGCCCTCGAATAGCAGCACTGTAGAAACTATTACACTCAACGGAACGACTTGATTAGTGTAGTGTCAACAACGCAGCCACTGCCAGCTAGCCTACTTCAGCAGTACTGTATCATTTTAATCATTTTAGTCAATAAGATTCTTGCTACGTAAGCTTAACTTTCTGAACATTCGAGACGTGTAGTCCACTTGTCATTCAATCTCCTTGCATTAGCGTAGCCTCTTCTGCAGCCTGTCAACTATGTGTCTGTCTATCCCTGTTCTCTCCTCTCTGCACAGACCATACAAACGCTCCACACCGCGTGGCCGCGGCCACACCTAATCTGGTGGTCCCAGCGCGCACGACCCACGTGGAGTTCCAGGTCTCCGGTAGCCTCTGGAACTGCCGATCTGCGGCCAACAAGGCAGAGTTCATCTCAGCCTATGCCTCCCTCCAGTCCCTCGACTTCTTGGCACTGACGGAAACATGGATCACCACAGATAACACTGCTACTCCTACTGCTCTCTCCTCGTCCGCCCACGTGTTCTCGCACACCCCGAGAGCTTCTGGTCAGCGGGGTGGTGGCACCGGGATCCTCATCTCTCCCAAGTGGTCATTCTCTCTTTCTCCCCTTACCCATCTGTCTATCGCCTCCTTTGAATTCCATGCTGTCACAGTTACCAGCCCTTTCAAGCTTAACATCCTTATCATTTATCGCCCTCCAGGTTCCCTCGGAGAGTTCATCAATGAGCTTGATGCCTTGATAAGCTCCTTTCCTGAGGACGGCTCACCTCTCACAGTTCTGGGCGACTTTAACCTCCCCACGTCTACCTTTGACTCATTCCTCTCTGCCTCCTTCTCCTTCTCTTTTGACCTCACCCTCTCACCTTCCCCCTACTCACAAGGCAGGCAATACGCTCGACCTCATCTTTACTAGATGCTGTTCTTCCACTAACCTCATTGCAACTCCCTCCAAGTCTCCGACCACTACCTTGTATCCTTTTCCCTCTCGCTCTCATCCAACACTTCCCACACTGCCCCTACTCGGATGGTATCGCGCCGTCCCAACCTTCGCTCTCTCTCCCCCGCTACTCTCTCCTCTTCCATCCTTATCATCTCTTCCCTCTGCTCAAACCTTCTCCAACCTATCTCCTGATTCTGCCTCCTCAACCCTCCTCTCCTCCCTTTCTGCATCCTTTGACTCTCTATGCCCCCTATCCTCCAGGCCAGCTCGGTCCTCCCCTCCCGCTCCGTGGCTCGATGACTCATTGCGAGCTCACAGAACAGGGCTCCGGGCAGCCGAGCGGAAATGGAGGAAAACTCGCCTCCCTACGGACCTGGCATCCTTTCACTCCCTCCTCTCTCTCTGCTGCTAAAGCCACTTTCTACCACTCTAAATTCCAAGCATCTGCCTCTAACCCTAGGAAGCTCTTTGCCACCTTCTCCTCCCTCCTGAATCCCCCCCCCCTCCCTGCAGATGACTTCGTCAACCATTTTGAAAAGAAGGTCGACGACATCCGATCCTCGTTTGCTAAGTCAAACGACACCGCTGGTTCTGCTCACACTGCCCTACCCTGTGCTCTGACCTCTTTCTCCCCTCTCTCTCCAGATGAAATCTCGCGTCTTGTGACGGCCGGCCGCCCAACAACCTGCCCGCTTGACCCTATCCCCTCCTCTCTTCTCCAGACCATTTCCGGAGACCTTCTCCCTTACCTCACCCCGCTCATCAACTCATCCCTGACCGCTGGCTACGTCCCTTCCGTCTTCAAGAGAGCGAGAGTTGCACCCCTTCTGAAAAAACCTACACTCGATCCCTCCGATGTCAACAACTACAGACCAGTATCCCTTCTTTCTTTTCTCTCCAAAACTCTTGAACGTGCCGTCCTTGGCCAGCTCTCCCGCTATCTCTCTCAGAATGACCTTCTTGATCCAAATCAGTCAGGTTTCAAGACTAGTCATTCAACTGAGACTGCTCTTCTCTGTATCACGGAGGCGCTCCGCACTGCTAAAGCTAACTCTCTCTCCTCTGCTCTCATCCTTCTAGACCTATCGGCTGCCTTCGATACTGTGAACCATCAGATCCTCCTCTCCACCCTCTCCGAGTTGGGCATCTCCGGCGCGGCCCACGCTTGGATTGCGTCCTACCTGACAGGTCGCTCCTACCAGGTGGCGTGGCGAGAATCTGTCTCCTCACCACGCGCTCTCACCACTGGTGTCCCCCAGGGCTCTGTTCTAGGCCCTCTCCTATTCTCGCTATACACCAAGTCACTTGGCTCTGTCATAACCTCACATGGTCTCTCCTATCATTGCTATGCAGACGACACACAATTAATCTTCTCCTTTCCCCCTTCTGATGACCAGGTGGCGAATCGCATCTCTGCATGTCTGGCAGACATATCAGTGTGGATGACGGATCACCACCTCAAGCTGAACCTCGGCAAGACGGAGCTGCTCTTCCTCCCGGGGAAGGACTGCCCGTTCCATGATCTCGCCATCACGGTTGACAACTCCATTGTGTCCTCCTCCCAGAGCGCTAAGAACCTTGGCGTGATCCTGGACAACACCCTGTCGTTCTCAACTAACATCAAGGCGGTGGCCCGTTCCTGTAGGTTCATGCTCTACAACATCCGCAGAGTACGACCCTGCCTCACACAGGAAGCGGCGCAGGTCCTAATCCAGGCACTTGTCATCTCCCGTCTGGATTACTGCAACTCGCTGTTGGCTGGGCTCCCTGCCTGTGCCATTAAACCCCTACAACTCATCCAGAACGCCACAGCCCGTCTGGTGTTCAACCTTCCCAAGTTCTCCCACGTCACCCCGCTCCTCCGCTCTCTCCACTGGCTTCCAGTTGAAGCTCGCATCCGCTACAAGACCATGGTGCTTGCCTACGGAGCTGTGAGGGGAACGGCACCTCAGTACCTCCAGGCTCTGATCAGGCCCTACACCCAAACAAGGGCACTGCGTTCATCCACCTCTGGCCTGCTCGCCTCCCTACCACTGAGGAAGTACAGTTCCCGCTCAGCCCAGTCAAATCTGTTCGCTGCTCTGGCCCCCCAATGGTGGAACAAACTCCCTCACGACGCCAGGACAGCGGAGTCAATCACCACCTTCCGGAGACACCTGAAACCCCACCTCTTTAAGGAATACCTAGGATAGGATAAGTAATCCTTCTCACCCCACCCCCCTTTTAAGATTTAGATGCACTATTGTAAAGTGACTGTTCCACTGGATGTCATAAGGTGAATGCACCAATTTGTAAGTCGCTCTGGATAAGAGCGTCTGCTAAATGATTTAAATGTAATGTAAATGTCTATAGCTACATGGGGTGAGGGGGGGGGGGATTACATGAATCCTTACGTTGGTAGGAACACATCTAGCCTATTGCCAATGTTATTTGATGATGTATCATTTAAATGGCAACATCGAAGACCCACCGAGTCTTTGTCGACCTGGCCAAGGCTTTTGACTCTGTCAATCACTGTATTCTTATCCGTGGACTCAACAGCATTGGTTTCTGAAATGACTGCCTCGCCTGGTTCACCAACTACATCTCAGAAAGAGTTCAGTGTGTCAAATCGGAGGGCCTGTTGTCCGGACCTCTGGCAGTCTATGGGGGTACCACAGGGTTCAATTCTCGGGCCTACTCGTTTCTCAATACATATCAACGATGTCGCTCTTGCTGCGGGTGATTCCCTGATCCACCTCTATGCAGACGTCACCATTCTATATACATCTGGCCGTTCTTTGGAAACTGTTAACAAACCTCTAAATGAGCTTCAATGCCATACAACATTTCTTCCGTGGCCTCTTAAACGCTAGTAAAACTAAAATGCATGCTTTTCAACCGTTCGCTGCCCGCACCTGCCCGCCCAACTAGCATCACTACTCTGGACAGTTCTGACTTAGACTATGTGGACAACTACAAATACCTAGGTGTCTGGCTAGACTGTAAACTCTCCTTCCAGACTCATATTAAACATCTCCAATCCAAAATCAAATCTAGAATCAGCTTCCTATTTCGCAACAAAGCCTCCTTCACTCACATAGCCAAACATACCCTTGAAAAACTGACTATCCTACAGATCCTCGACTTCGGCACTGTCATTTACAAAATAGCCTCCAACACTCTACTCAGAAAATTTGATTGCAGTCGATCACAGTGCCATCCACCATTTTGTCACCAAAGCCCCATATACCACCCACCACTGTGACCTGTATGCTCTTGTCGGCTGGCCCTCGCTACATATTAGTCAACAGACCCACTGGCTCCAGGTCATCTATAGGTCTTTGCTAGGTAAAGCGCTGCCTTATCTCAGCTCACGATAACACCCACCCGTAGCACACACTCCAGCAGATATATCTCACTGGTTATCCCCAAAGCCAATACCTCCTTTGGCTGCCTTTCCTTCCAGTTCTCTGCTGCCAATGACTGGAATGAATTGCAAAAATCAAGACTTATATTTCCCTCACTAACTTTAAACATCAGCTATCAGAGCAGCTAACCGATCGCTGCAGCTGTACATAGCCCATCTGTAAATAGCCCATTCAATCTACCTACCTCATCCCCATATTGTTTTTATTTACTTCTTCTGCTCTTTTGCACACCAGTATTTCTACTTACACATCCTCCTCTGCACCTCTATCACTCCAGTGTTAATTTGCCAAATAGTAATTACTTCGCTACTATGGCCTATTTATTTCCTTACATCCTCATGCTTTATGCGCTGTAGGCATCCATTACACAGGGGATTGGCTAATATGTCACCTTTTGACAGTTTTGTAGCCAATGAGATAAGCTTTCCAGGGATAAATAGTTGATATGGGTGGGACAAAACAACGCCTAGAACCTTTAATGTGTAATGCAAACTATTGCTACCTGGCTCAGAGACGAGATGCACCGAGCAGGCTACATTACATCGTAAACAAATTTCATTGCTTTATCATAAAAGATGGCTTCTTATGGGGGAGAAAAAGTTAAACTAAGAATATCAAACAGGAAGCTAAAAAGGCAGCAGCTATGAATAAATATACCAACATAGAACCTTTGAATAAAATACTGGTCGGACTCGGATGAGGGGAGTAATTTGGACAATGAGTGTGTCGCCTCGGCCTGACGAAGATTGACTTCTAGAAGGATTGGAACCACTTTTAGACCTGTAAGTCAATTATTTTCATGAATTTACTGTATGTATTTCGTGTTTAACAATTTGTCTGCTTTTTGTGCTTTGGATTTAGTTTACATAGGCCTATGTAACAAGTAATTTCAATGTTACATAATTCCAAAGTAATTATTTTCTGTTTCATATCAGTTCACGGTTTGCTGTTCTAAGTTGTATCCTAGTAACTTTGGAGAGGGCTCTAAACTCTCATGGCCATTGTTTACTCTATTGTGTTACTGTTTCGATTGGGAGTGTGTGCTTCACACCTATGTGAGTCACTGTACAGATAGAGTCTAGACTTGGTATTTTTACTTTACAGTAATGTCGTTTTGTAAATTTAGTCAACTGTAATTCCGTGTGTCTTACAGAGGATTTGAGGATTTGGATGACGACATTTGGGAGCCACTCCTCCCCAGCAAGTGCCCCCGCCGATCAAGGTCTTCACCCCCAATTTGTGCTAAGAAAATCTGTTTCCCCAAGACCAAGGTAAAGGTCATGACAAAGACAGCGGAGAGGGGGACCATACATTGGATCAGGACTAACAAGCTGCTTTTTGTGAAATGGAAGGACACTAGGGAAGTAACCATGCTCACCATACAGCATAAGGCATTCAACAAACATGTCTCAAGGAGGGTGAAAAGGGAAGAATGTCCCCATTCCTGTGAAGGACTACAATGCCAGCATGGGGGGTGTCGACCTGGTAATAGCCTCCACAAGACCAGGAAGTTTGTGGACAATGCTACAGTAAATGTTTTCATTCTCCATAAGCAGATGGCCAAAGCAATAAGGTTGGCCTTCCGAGAGCAGCTGGTTTTTGGAAATTGTTGAATTGGGGGCTCAAAGCAACCTTGTTCGCTTTCCGTTTCCTGGCAGAGAGGGACTGCTTCAAAAGACTGCACTTCACTGTAGCTTGTGCATGTCGTGATAATCTAATCATCTGCACCTGGGATGTAAAATGAACACCATTGGTAAATAGTTCTGTTTATTTATATTTTTTGTGTAAACAAAAAATAGTGTGTAAACAAGTTGGTGTATGTTTATAATTCTGTATGTATATCTGTTGCTTTAATATTGTTTTTGTAAACAGTTCATTTGCATGTGGGACGAATAGATTGGATATGCCTTGGCTAAACGTTCAAGCACTTAGAAGAGGTTGAGAAAACACTTGGATATCCCCTGTATGTCCCCCGACACCACCACAAGAAATTTAGTTTTATAATTCAATCATTTTTAGGCACATCCAATGTGCAAAACAATTACCACATTCGGGAAACTTTGGAGAGGTTGAAATGACACTTAAAATGTACCCTGGATACTCCATGACACCCATGTTTGAGTGAGACTGATAAAAATGGTTTTCTTACTGAACAAATTGCATTTAGGGATTGCAAATATGTAATAGTACTGGAATTGTCAAATTTACAGACATGCCACTTTGGAGAGGTTTAGGGACACTTGAAAATGTCCCGTAACAACACCTGATACAACTTACTAAAACATCTGCCCATTTATAGTTGTTAGGTCTATCAATTCCATTTTTCTGATGTCGTTTGCATGTTGTGGAAGACATCTGATGCGTTTCCAGGTCTGGGCATCAATAATTCACTTATAACTTGTCAATGAAAGATGACTTTCAAAATAAATCCAAAATAGGTATTTTGTGTGTGCTTGGTCTTATGTATTCTGAACTACGTAACTTCTATCTACGTAATCTTCTAACAATCGGAGATGGTGGGTGTCGAAAATGTCTTTCTTGTGCATTTTGAAGTGGAACGACCCCATAGAGACATTCAAGCATCAGCTTCCTTCCCTTTTGCACCCTGAGAAGAGCCAGTTAAACAAATTGCCAGCTCCTGACATTCACATTCTTCCTGAGGGAGGAAACTTTTGTCCACAGTGAGAAAACCAGGTGCCAGTGTTCAGCTGCTGAAGACAGCAAGCAAACAGGCAAGGCCAGTAGTCTCCGTTATAAAAGTCTCTCACTCGTGGCAAGTCAAAGCGATTTGCCATCAAGTGCAAGCACCCACGGAGAGGAGAATAAAATGAGTGAGAGAAATAGGGTATGCCACTGAGATATTACAGTATCTTAGGAAAAATATAGCCTTACCTTTTCCTGTAGGCTACACTATGCCTCTAGTTGTAAATAATGTTTTTAAGAAAAGGGTGTTAAGCTAAGACCGGTAGACGCACATCTCCGGACAGCAGCAAAAGTGGGTGAGTTTCCTGTCCCGTTTCTAGCAGTGTGCGATTCCAGACGGGTCATGTGACCAGGCAGCGAGGAGACGAAGCTCAGTATGGGTCATCAGCCCGTAATCCAATAACGCTATCTGACATCTACATGTGCTAAGCAGCAGCTTAGGCCAAAACTATTTAACCAACCACAGGCGAAAAACGCCATAGGGGCGGGGCCATGGTGCCATGCATTTCCACCCCATACGGTAATAGACCGCATACTGGAAAACCAATGTGTTTCCCATTACATTACAAAGCCATAGAGGCTGATGCTCATCGTATGGCAGTTTAAGGGCCCAGAGTGCCATCATCTGCAAAACGAGGGCTTAATTACAATTGCAGAGACTTTTAACACTAGTATCCACTCCTCCAAGACGTTATTCTGCTTATAAAGAGCTTTAAAAGGGAACGCTGACAGCTTGGGCGGGTTTTGCATGGCAGGCCCCTTTATTGATGTGACTCATCCCTTCCTTGTGCTTTAGTTGGTGGGAATAGAGGGGAAGGGAGGGGGGGCTGGGGAAGGGGGTGTTGTGGGGGCAGATTTTCTGTTTTGTGAGGCATGAGTCACCAGGGTGCCAAGAGGCCCTTGTCTGGTGATACTGGGGTGAGGAGGTTGAAAGGGGAGCGCAGGACGGGGTAAAAACAAGGTCTGAGGCAAATCCGTCAAACACAGACACACACACACTCCTCCCCAGTCAGATCCCTTTAACCCACACAGTCCCACTGACTGTAACCAGCCACCCACTGTCTGCTGTTGACATAACAACCAAGCCTAGTCATGCCCCTCATCTCCATTTTGCCTTAATAACTGTAAAGTTATGTATATTTGAACTGACTGGGTTCTGTTTTATTTACTGATACAGTGAAAGCTTGTAGCTACGCTGAAAAAAAGTGGGTTGCTTCCTTTAATTCCTCAGGAGTGCCTTTGAGAGACAATGGCTATTGTTTCCCAAATACACACTGTGGTAATGTGGTTTACACACAACACACCCAATGGAAAAGCACTGTTAAATTCTATTCCTCGATTTGTGCTCTGGTTTCTTAGTGATCCCCTTTGTCCCAGTCTTCCGGCTTTCTGTTTGCCTTAGTCAAAAGTGAAGGAAATGAATTGAAAACACACAAAAAGATGGACCAATATCTGCAAAGCAGCACATAGACACTGTGCTGTAGACGAGGGTAGAAAGTACCACACAGAAGTACGCAATACAGTCCATTACGACACACACAGACGTCCTGCTGGCCTACAGAGCCTTCAGAAAGTATTCATTACACTTTGTGTATAACCTGCATTCAAAACGTATTAAATATATATTTTTACTCACCCATCTACACACAATATCCCATAATGACAAAGTGAAGACATGTTTTAGGAATGTTTCCAAATGTATTGAAAATGAAATACAGAAATCTAACTAACAAAAGTATTCACACCACTGAGTCAATACTTTGTAGAAGCACCTTTAGGCGCAATTACAGCTGTGAGTCTTTCTGGGTACGTCTCTAAGAGCATCCCAAACCTGGATTGTGCAACATTGTCCCATTATTCTATTCAAAATCCCTCAAGCTCTGTCAAATTGGTTGTTGATCATTGCTCGACAACCATTTTCAGGTCTTTAAGTCAAAACGGTAACTCAGCTAATCAGGACCCCTCGCGGTCTTCTTGGTAACCAACTTGTGTAGATTTGGCCTTGGTTTTAGATTATTGTCCTGCAGAAAAGGTGACATCTCCAAGTGTCTGGTGGAAAGCAGACAACCAAGGTTTCCTCTAGAATTTGGTCTGTTCTTATGGAATTATTTTATTCTGTACAAGCTTCCTTCTTTTCACTCTGTCAATTAAATTAGTATTGTGGAGTGACTACAATGTTGCTGATCCAATCCTCAGTTGTCTCCTATCATAGCAATTAAACTTGTTTTACATCCACCACTGGCCTTACGGTGAAATCCCTGAGGGGTTTCCTCCCTCTCCGGCAACGGCGTTAGGAAGGACACCTGTATTGTTGCAGTGACTGGGTGTATTGATACACCAACCAAAGTGTAATTAGTAACTTCACCATGCTCCAACGGATATTCAACGTCTGCTTTACCAATAGGGGCCCCTACTTTGAGAGAACACGCATTTGAAAACCTCCCTGGTCTTTGTGGTTGAATCTGTGTTTGAAATTCACTGCTCAACTGAGGGGCCTTACAGATAATTGTGGAGTACAGAGATGAGGTAGTCATTCAAATCATGTTAAAACAGTAGTGCAACTTATGCTACTTGTTCAAAGATTTTTAATCCTGAACTTATTTGCCATAACATATGGGGTTATTTTTTAGTTGTAAAAATGTCTAAAAACATAATTCCACTTTGGCATTATGGGGTATTGGGTGAAGGCCAGTGACAAAAACTACATTTGATACATTTTAAATGAAGGCTGTAACACAACAAAATGTGGAACAAGTCCAGGGTTATGAATACTTTCTGAAGCCACTGTATTATCATCAGAGAGGAAGGGTGGTGTGTGTTTGTGTCCATTATCAGACTGGCAGATCAGGAATTCCCCGTAACCGGCGCTCAGACAAACTCCTACCATGCGTGGCGTGCCCAGCTGGACTGCTCTCAAAGGGCTACTGCACACACAGGAAGTCCTTATGAGAGCAATGTAGTATCTTACTACCACACGTCCGCACCCTTAAATAAAAAAAAATTGCACTGGGTTACCTTGGCTTGAGTAGCGTTCAATGACTTCTATAAACCCTGGATTGCTGATGCTGTGTACTGGCAAATGACAGGCTTTGAAACCACCGGTCAGCCATATTGGCACTCCCCAGAAAGATCAGTGCTCCATATTAGTGAAAGGAATTCTACAGTATTTCAATTAGATATTAAAAGGACAAAATTACATGCATTTAACTAAATTTGTTGTAGTGGAGACAGTAACATTAGAACTTTCAAAAAAGTATACTTTAAGGAAAATATCTTAATATAATTAAGTTCAGCTCACATATTAAAACAAATATGCTTTAGGGTGTCTTATATAATAAATGTGGCAAAAACCAATGTAGACATTATTTAAAAAAAAAGATTTCTACAGCTTCCAATATATATATATATTTTACAATGGTGGGGGTGGGGGTGCCAAGATGGAGGTGTGGTGGCTTCAAAACAGAGCCCTGTCAGTCATCTACTGTACATATACAGTGCCTTGCGAAAGTATTCGGCCCCCTTGAACTTTGCGACCTTTTGCCACATTTCAGGCTTCAAACAAAGATATAAAACTGTATTTTTTTTTGTGAAGAATCAACAACAAGTGGGACACAATCATGAAGTGGAACGACATTTATCAGATATTTCAAGCTTTTTTAACAAATCAAAAACTGAAAAATTGGGCGTGCAAAATTATTCAGCCCCTTTACTTTCAGTGCAGCAAACTCTCTCCAGAAGTTCAGTGAGGATCTCTGAATGATCCAATGTTGACCTAAATGACTAATGATGATAAATACAATCCACCTGCGTGTAATCAAGTCTCCGTATAAATGCACCTGCACTGTGATAGTCTCAGAGGTCCGTTAAAAGCGCAGAGAGCATCATGAAGAACAAGGAACACACCAGGCAGGTCTGAGATACTGTTGTGAAGAAGTTTAAAACCGGATTTGGATACAAAAAGATTTCCCAAGCTTTAAATATCCCAAGGAGCACTGTGCAAGCAATAATATTGAAATGGAAGGAGTATCAGACCACTGCAAATCTACCAGGACCTGGCTGTCCCTCTAAACTTTCAGCTCATACAAGGAGAAGACTGATCAGAGATGCAGCCAAGAGGCCCATGATCACTCTGGATGAACTGCAGAGATCTACAGCTGAGGTGGGAGACTCTGTCCATAGGACAACAATCAGTCGTATATTGCACAAATCTGGCCTTTATGGAAGAGTGGCAAGAAGAAAGCCATTTCTTAAAGATATCCATAAAAAGTGTAGTTTAAAGTTTGCCACAAGCCACCTGGGAGACACACCAAACATGTGGAAGAAGGTGCTCTGGTCAGATGAAACCAAAATGGAACTTTCTGGCAACAATGCAAAACGTTATGTTTGGCGTAAAAGCAACACAGCTCATCACCCTCAACACACCATCCCCACTGTCAAACATGGTGGTGGCAGCATCATGGTTTGGGCCTGCTTTTCTTCAGCAGGGACAAGGAAGATGGTTAAAATTGATGGGAAGATGGATGGAGCCAAATACAGGACCATTCTGGAAGAAAACCTGATGGAGTCTGCAAAAGACCTGAGACTGGGACGGAGATTTGTCTTCCAACAAGACAATGATCCAAAACATAAAGCAAAATCTACAATGGAATGGTTCAAAAATAAACATATCCAGGTGTTAGAATGGCCAAGTCAAAGTCCAGACCTGAATCCAATCGAGAATCTGTGGAAAGAACTGAAAACTGCTGTTCACAAATGCTCTCCATCCAACCTCACTGAGCTTGAGCTGTTTTGCAAGGAGGAATGGGAAAAAATGTTGGTCTCTCGATGTGCAAAACTGAGACTTATCTCCCTCACCAACTTCAAACATCAGCTATCTGAGCAGCTAACCGATCGCTGCAGCTGTACATAGTCCATTGGTAAATAGCCCACCCATTTTCACCTACCTCATCCCCATACTGTTTTATTTATTTACTTTTCTGCTCTTTTGCACACCAATATCTACATGACCATCTGATCATTTATCACTCCAGTGTTAATCTGCAAAATTGTAATTATTCGCCTACCTCATGCCTTTTGCACACATTGTATATAGACTCCCCCCTTTTTTTATTTTTCTACTGTGTTATTGACTTGTTAATTGTTTACTCCATGTGTAACTCTGTGTTGTCTGTTCACACTGCTATGCTTTATCTTGGCCAGGTCGCAGTTGCAATTGAGAACTTGTTCTCTACTAGCCTACCTGGTTAAATAAAGGTGAAATCAAATAAAAATAAAAAGCGACTTACAGCTGTAATCGCAGTAAAAGGTGGCGCTACAAAGTATTAACTTAAGGAGGCTGGATAATTTTGCACGCCCAATTTTTCAGTTTTTGATTAACATTAAACACCGTCTCAGGTTAGATATAGGCGAATGTCACTTATCAGCCTCAGTCTGGCCTACTGTAGAGGACAAAGACATCCAGACAGAGATGGAGAGAGAGGAAAGGAAGGAAGAGGGGGGGGGGGACACAGCGAGGTGGAATGATTCATCCAGCCTATCCAACTCATGGGGTCTCGGGGCATCCACCAGACACCATCTGGACTGCTGGAATTCTAACGAGGGGTCGCCGTTAGGGGGTCTGCTGTACAGGCAGAGGGGGATGGGTTAGCAAATCCCAGAGATACAGTACATCAGATTTGAACCCTTGTGGACAACACAACAAAATCAGCTAGCCTACTTTGTACTAGATAGCATACTTTGTAGTGGATGGGTTAGGGCCCAGAGATACAGTCGAACAAACTGAACCTTTATGGGACCAGGCCTAACAGTTGACTTTTACAAAAATCAACCACGGCTTAGCTAGATGCTAAATTAACAGTTAATTCCCATTGAAACACAACTAAATCAGATAGTTCATATTTAGCAAGTAGGCTATGTAGAAACTGGAAACATACGTAGGCTGATGCAGGAGTTTCTCTTGTAATGAGATTTCCTGAATGGAAATAAAAGGGTCTATCATTTGCATCGCCACCAGAGCGACGTCAGAGTTTGTGCCCTCTTGTGAAAAGTTTGATGATGATCATCGGTTGGCTGGATAATGACCCAAGTATGAATGAGAGGCCAATTAGATGAAGTGGACATTCTGTCCATTCGACTACAATGTTTTTCAAGTGTCATGTCTGGACTGCAGTACTTCAACAGAGAACAATCCAGAGACCCAAACAAGGCTTTTACTATGACTCCATATGCTGTCAGACATTAGTCTTAGTGTCGCTTGTTGTATCGGAAATGCTGTCCAGATATACACTTCAAATCATAGTTGGACTGATTGTCAACATATGTTCAATGTCACTGTGTCATCAGTTACTGAATTCACACACTTCATATAGAACTAAATCACAGGCCAAATTAGCTTATCTTCTTTTTGAGAGTGGCCGCTTTACAAACTACTAGCGAGATTTACAAATATGTCTTAGAGGAGATTAGCCTCCTGGCTAACCCAAGCACCCTTCCCCTGGGAGTTGCTATTGCTCATATTGTCACATCCCCTCCACTCACTGTAAATATTTACAGAGTGAAACTGCCTGCCGAGACGGCCATTATGCCCCCTCTGACTGCTGAGGAAAAAGGATGGGTCGGGGGATTTGTTTAAAAAAGGTCGCAGTTTGGCCATTTTTTTTTTAAATTGCAGTTGAACAATATGTAATGTATTCCTATGTCAAGGCATTTAAATTAAGCTTTGGGCTCATTTAAGCCCCTCACAATCCAGGAAATTATCTTTAACTGACCAGTTGCATATGATTTCTCAAACATTTTCAAGGTGCCTACTGACTACTGAATATCCAGTGGGCACTTGTTTCTGAACTATCAAGAAATGCAGGCTTAACCAGGGTTATTGGTTTTGACTGTTCCTGGACTGTACAGTGAAGTTCAAGTGTCGTTCGGAATAAAAAATGATTCTGATCTTCCTGTGGCCCATCCACAACTTTAAATGTATTGCATGTACAATATAGTATGCATTTAACATGCAGTGCATTCGGAAAGTTCTCAGACCCCTTGACTTTGACATTTTAGCATCATTCTAAAATGGATACAATTAATTTTTCCCCTCAATCTACACACAATACCCCACAATGACAAAGCAAAAACAGGTCTTTAGAAAATATGTGCTAATTTATTTAAAAAAAATGTTTTAAAGGAAATATCACTTTTTCTCCTGAGCGCTCAGGACCTCCGCTCCCCAGTCTAAGGTTTGCCTTCCAACATGACGACGACCATAAGCACACAGCCAAGACATAGCAAGGGGGGCTTCGGGACAAGTCTCAATGTCCTTGACTGGCCCAGCCAAAGCCTGGACTTGAACCCCATCGGACATCTCTAGAGACCTGAAAAAAGCTGTGCAGCGACGCTCCCCCTTCATCCTGACAGAGCTTGAGAGGATCTGCAGAGAATAATGGGAGAAACTCCCCAAATATATGTGTGCCAAGCTAGTATCATCATACCCAAGAAGAGTCGAGACTGTAATCGCTGCCAAAGGTGGTTCAAAGTACTGAGTAAAGGGTCTGAATACTTACGTAAAATGTCAGTGTTTTTATTTAATACATTTGCAAACATTTCTAAAACCTGTTTTTACTTTGTCATTGTGGGGTATTGTGTGTAGATTGACGGGGGGAAACAATTTAATCAATTTTAGAATAAGGCTGTATTGTAACAAAATGTGAAAAACATCAACAGGTCTGAATACATTGAACAAAAATATAAACGAAACATGTAAAGTGTTGGTCCATGTTTCATGAGCTGAAATAAAAGATGCCAGAATTGTTTCATATGCACAAAATCTTATGTCTCAAATGTTGTTCACCAATTTGATTGCATCCCTGTTAGTGAACATTTCGCCTTGGCCAATATAATCCATCCACCTGACAGGTGTGGCATATCAAGAAGCTGATTAAACAGCATGATCATTACACAGGTGCACCTTGAGCTGGGGACAAAAGGCCACTAAAATGTGCAGTTGTCAAAACACAACGCCACAGATATCTCAAGTTGAGGGAGTGTGCAATTGTCATGCTGACTGCGGGAATGTCCACCAGTTGTTGCCAGAGAATTGAATGTTAATTTCTCTACCACAAGCCGCCTCCAATGCCGTTTTAGCGTATTTGGCAATACGTCCAGTGTAACCACTCCAGGACCGTCACATTCGGGCTTCTTCACCTGCGGGATCGTGACCCAGACAGTTGATGATACGGAGTAGTATATCGGTCTGTAATAAAGCCTGATTGACTGGGCCTGGCTCCCCAGTGGGTGAGCCTAGGTCACAAGTAGAAGGGCCGACATCCTCCCAGGCACACTCACGGCTGCGCCCTTGCCCAGTTGTGAAATCCATAGATTAGGGTCTAATGAATTTATTCCAATTAACTGTTCCTTACATTAACTTTAACTCAGTAAAATCTTTGAAATTGTTGCATGCTGCACTTATATTTTTGTTCAGTATATAGTTACTAGCTATTCATCCTTGACGTCATACTTGCATTAAGTGCAATACATCACTGCGTCATCTGCATTAATGTAGGTACACTAATAGCCCTTGAGCCTGATGGCAATGGACCAAAGCCAGACAATGTTTATGTCAGGTGTCATTAGGGTTCCACATTTTGGGGAATATTCAGAGGTGAAAATTTTGTGGAAATGTATTTGAATTACTGGAAATATACACAAATTAATATTAATACCATAAAATGTATGTATTATATGCATGTCATGTAATGTTTTTTGCATTGGATATTTACAATATCATATGGAGACAGAACAATTTAGTTACAAATTGAACATGAATAAAATGAGTTGACTCTTCACATGGGATAATTCCGCTGAACACCAAAAGGGAATATTGAATGATCCCCAAGGATCCATCGCATCTCCCAAAAACATTTAACATACATCTGTAAAATGATAGTCTAGGAAGTAAAGCTTTGGTTGTCTTCCTCCCAGGCTTCCATGTCTTCTCCCTGAACCTCCTCAATGTCCACCTCTTGAACATCAGACTCTGAGGACTCATCTTCACTGTCACTTTCCAACCTTGTTGAGGATGGCTCGTTGTCAGGCTCAAAAAGCCACAAACTTGCCTGGATGGCCACCAATTTTTCAACCCTTGTATTGGTCAGCCTGTTGCGTGCTTTGGTGTGTGTGTGTGTGTTCCCAAACAAGGACCAGTTGCACTCGGAGGTGGCTGATGTTAGTGGGCTTAGGAGGATGATGGAGGCAACAGGGGAAAGAGCCTCAGATCCACAAAGTCCCTTCCAGCAGGTGGCTGATGAGATAAGTTGGCATGACTGCCATATTGCATCTCCATCCCAAAGCCCTTGCTTGGAAGTGTACTTTGCCAGACTGCCAAGAACCTTGCCTTCATCCAGGTCAAGGTGGCGAGACACAGTAGTGATGACACCATAGGCGTTGTTGATCTCTGCACCAGACAGGATGCTCTTGCCAGCATACTTGGGGTCCAACATGTATGCTACAGCATGTATGGGCTTCAGGCAGAAGTTGTCCCACTTTTTTATGCATTTCAGACCTGCAGTTTCCAATCCGTGGAGCAACAGTAAAGTGGGCAGGGCCGTACGGATTTCTTCTCTTACTTCTGCAAGAGTCTGAACATCAGACAGGATGGCATTGTCTCCCTCAATCCGTGCAATGGCAACTGCTATAGGTTTCAGGAATTTCAGGCTGCTTACCACTCTCTCCCAAAATACATCATCCAGGTGGATCCTCTTCATGGGGCTGTCCATATTGGCAGACTGTGATATGGCCATTTCTTGGATAGACTCCTTCCCCTCCAGGAGACTGTCAAACATGATGACAACACCGCCCCAACGGGTGTTGCTGGGCAGCTTCAATGTGGTGCTCTTATTCTTCTCACTTTACTTGGTGAGGAAGATTGCAGCTTTAACTTGATGACCGTTCACAAACCGAACCATTTCCTTGGCCCTCTTGTAAAGTGTATCCATTGTTTTCAGTGCCATGTCAGCCTTGAGGAGCAGATTCAATGCATGAGCAGCACAGCCAATGGGTGTGATGTGAGGGTAGGACTCCTCCACGTTAGACCAAGCAGCCTTCATGTTTGCAGCATTGTCTGTCACCAGTGCAAATACCTTCTGTGGTCCAAGGTCATTGATGACTGCCTTCATCTGCAATGTAGAGACCGGTGTGTCTGTTGTCCCTTGTGTCTGTGCTCTTGTAGAATACTGGTTGAGGTGTGGAGATGTAGTTAATTATTCCTTTCCACAAACATTTGACCACCCATCAGAGATGATTGCAATACAGTCGGCTTTCTCTATGATTTGCTAGACCTTCACTTGAACTCTACATCTAGCAAATGAGTAGAACAAGGATGTCTGGTTTGGGTGAATGCTGGGTGAAGAACATTCTGAAATCTCTTCCAATGCACATTGCCTGTGAGCATCAGAGGTTAACCCTGTTGCATACACAGCTCAAGCAAGACATTCATCAGCATTTCTCTGACGACATTCCTCAATTGAGTCCATGAGCTGTTGCTAGCGATAACAGGCTGACTACACTGCTCGCGTCGCAAAATAATTGTATTGTGCGCGCCAACGAGCGTCTGCATTGCCAAGCGTTAAAATAGAAGTAATTTCTATTTGTGACGCAGATCACACTGCAAGTCCTGCCTCTCCCATCTCCTCATTGGTTTATAGAAGCAGATAACAAATGAGGAGATGGCATGTGGGTATATGTGACTGAAAGACAAACAAAGTCAATGGCGGTAATGAACCTAATTTTTTGAAAGTTGCCAATCACAATATAAAGTCAAGAGGGAAAAAAAGCCTGTAAGGAGAAGAGATGACTAGAAACAATTCGGTTGACCGTTATGTGTAGATTAATTGGTGGGGTAGAGGACCTTGTGCATTTCAGGTAAAATAACAACTCAATGTTTATATCCCAGGACAAATTAGCTAGCAACCACAAGCTAGCTAAATAGGACAAATTAGCTAGCAAGTGCAATTAAACATTTATGGCAATTTAGCTAGCTGGCTTGCACTTGCTAGCTAATTTGTCATAAATGTTTAATGCTTTTCGACCTGTCCCCAAATTAATATAATTGGTTCAGAGTTTGTTTTGATATTTTTCGTGATCGCGTTTGGTGTGGGGGGACAAAATACATTTATGCACGATGGTGCACGCGCTTAGCCGGTTTGGGTTCCGTGTAAGGTGTCTGATTCATCATTTTCACCTGGAATAGAAGTCCGAGGTTGCTTGTTGTGAGCTCTGAGGGAACCTTATGCACTTGGCCAGATGATTCTGCATCTTTGTTGCATTCTTCACATGTTATTTGGCACAGTATTTGCAAATGTACACAGCTTTTCCTTCTACATTAGCTGCAGTGAAATGTCTCCAGACATAAGATAGTGGCATTTTCCTGTTAAAGATTGTTTTCAATTGTTTAAATTATTATTTTTTATATTTTTATATTCCACACACAGATAAATAGTTAAGCAGTTAGATTAAACAACTCCTTTGCAAGATAAATGTATGGAAACAGTAAAGTATGGAAACAGGTGAATTAACACTCATTTAGCAGGCTCAAGCAAGCTAAAACCCACATGGTAGCAAACACCAACTAGCAGAAATTGTTACTAAGTTGTAAATGATTAAAACACACTTTGCTGTAGACTACGATTTACTAGTTGACAACAAAAAAAAATCATGCATGTCATATAAAATATATTCACCCCACCCAATATTGTAATCAAAACTTACCAGAAAGCATGTAGTCATTGTCTCAGACAGTGTAGTAATGTGGGCTCAATAGCATCTCATTAGAGTGCAAGATCTTCAGAATCAGCTGTACATGTGATGGAAGTATTCACTGTGCATGCAGAAGGTTGCAATTCCATTAAATTGGGGATAATTTAATCAAAATATGCCACAAGACCTAGAATTGCCTTGTGTATGCCACAAAAAAGGTCCACTTATAAGCTAACTTTTTTAAGCAAAATTCCCCAAATTCCAGGGCTTAATTTACCATGGAAATTTTCCAACACTTTGAAAATTGTTCAGACCCTTTGCAACCATATGTGTCATACAATGTTAATGAATGATATGAGTGGATGAGGTTAAACAGGTTTAATCTCAGGCAGTTGCACCAAAGGAGGTGTTAACTTCATCTAGTGTCCTAACAAAAAACATGTAACATTGTCTGTCAGGGACAGGAATGTTAGCAGTGTCAATAGCAATATGGCTTGAGCAACAAGTCAACCCCATTGCAAAGTGAGAGCTGTCAACATCAAACAAATTCAAATTCCCCTTATCTTAGCGGAGCACTTCAGGTGTGCCAAACCAAGCTTTATCCAACATAGGGCTCACCAGCCACCCTCATCCACTCTCCTCTTCATTCCCCCCTTTGTTGAGTGACAGATACCTGCATACGCAACCCAACACCACCCAGGACCACAGTCACACGTTCAACTGAGTGATGATGACACTTACCACCTAACTGCCAAACAATGGAGTCAATGTCACCTTGTTTGGTATCTTCAATCCATTTACATGGTCAAAATAAAAGGATGGGTAAAACAGAGAAACAAGGTCAAAGAAAACGAGTGCCGCTCCCTGCTTGGAAATGTTCCACTGTTTTAGCTAGAATGTTCTCTCTGGGGCAAGAAGACCTTGTATGCGCATGTAGTAGTAGGTCATTATGAAAAACTTTTTCTCTTCTTTTTTTTACCCAATCACAATGTGGCATATCAAGACAACCATCAACATTCTTCTCCCCTTCTTGCTTAACTCCAGCCGATGGTTGGGTATGATATGGCCGGAAAGCCTGTTGTGACATAGCTAGTACTGTCAGAGATGTGTCTACTTTATCCATGATAAAAATCAATCTGCCTCAAACACCATTATGTCCACAGTGTAGCTACAAAACTACCAACAGTCAGAGTAAAAATAAGAATTGTAGTAGCAGTGTGATAAAGGCAGTTTAGTAAGAGAACAATTTGCAGATATGTGCAGCACGTCATTGCTCCCCCTCTCGCTCGGCTGTGTGTGATTCTTACTAGCCGTCACTCAAATGCCGAGGAGCTGGATCTCATCGGCTAGAACTCAAATTTCTAGGGTGCTGGCCTATGTGGGGGAGATGTAGGTAAAATGGCACAGCACCTCTTCCATAAAACAGTTGCTTTCAAATGTTGGATTATGTGGCTAATTGAGGTGAGAGTAATTCAACTCAGATTATGCACATATGAACTATACACAAATACATCCAGCCCAAGCAGTGCATGCCTTTAACTACAGTATCATGATGACATAACACACAAGTGCTTGACAGAAATGTACTGCACAAAACCAGCCTAACTCCTGCACACATATTGTGCACAGTACTCTCACACACACACTACACTTACTTGTACCTTGTTTCATACAGTTTGCATGGAGCTGCTATATGGACAGATAATGCCTTGATTGCAAAATAATATTTTGCCAACTAAGCTCATGCCGCACTCAAACATTCACTCCTATGCCAAAATGGCTGCCTTATGTTACATCTTACTACTACAGTATGAAACAACTAGGCCTACAGCACATTCTTGTTCTGTTTTATCTTGCTTCTTTAACTTTGATTTCACAGGTGTGTTTAAGAACACTTCCCCTGCTTGCTCGTTCGCAGCCATTGTTTGCAGAGATTTTGTCTCTGCCTTGCTTGAGGAGAACCCAGGCTGTCCAAGACTCAAGTATATGCTCTGTCAACCAAACACTTAGGGTAGTTTTCTGGGCACACCGCCAAGGCCAATACAGTGGGTGAAACAAGAATAGAGTTAGCTTTTATGACGTTGAGCTCATTCAGTGTATGGGCTCCATTCAACAGTGCGGTGCATGAATGACATTCACATTCAATGGAGCTCTCGTCTAGCAGCTGTTTTAGAAGAGTTGGCACTTGACTGTATTGATACAAAAGCAGAATACATGGAATAGTGGCGTGAGAAGTTAAGACCAATTGGCCACATACTAATGATGTGTTATTCAGTTGGAATATTTTGTTGATTGCAGTTGCAGATACTTTGACAATATTATGAAATATTACTTACTCAATGCATTGAGTATTTGATAGATTGACTGTTTGGGGTGTAGAAAACACTGAACAAGATCTACACTTTCACAGTAGGCTACCTGATCTAGTCTTACTAGCATGGGAATTAAACAAAGAAGGAAGCCACAAGGACTCGCATATCTCCAGACTATGTAAATATGTAACAACATTAAGCACAGGCGAAATTGCCAAGGGGGATGGGTGGGGGGGGGCATGTTAGCATATTAACACTTCAAAAGCAAAATGGCAGAATGTTTAGAATTGCATGAAATGAGTTTTAAAAACATTACACAAGTGTCAGTCTTTATCCATGGTATATAGGGACTGGGCATAAGGTAACTCCAACTATAATATAACTCAGTCTTCATCTTTTTTGCCTTCTTGTTCTAAATGTAAATAAATATGCATGTGTGCATCATAATACAACTCAACTGTGTCTTCATAATATTTGCCTTGACATACCTCCATTAGTGATTAGTGACTTATCCTTCCACTTATACTGTGTTTTCAAAATATCCCTCCATATAAACCTCAAGAAAAGGCATAAGTCATGTCAAACTGGATGTGTCACTGCAACCTTAAAAGGTCCTAAATGAAGTCACGATTGCCCTTGATTATAAGCAATGTTGTGCTGCTATTTTTATTGACTTAGCCAAAGCTTTTGATACGGTAGACCGGATATTCCCAAAGTGGTACGCAATTAAAAATGTGAAAAACAATTTTTTTTTTTTTGTAATTCACATTTTCAAACAGTACATTTATATTTTCCAACATGGCTATACATTTGGGTGAGGTTTTTTTTCTCGGCTGAGTAGCCTCGGTTTAATTGTATTTTTGGCAGTGAAACATCTAGTGTCCAGTGGAAAAACAACAATGTCAAATACAGGTAGCCTAGTCAAATAATTAACATCCAATCACATTAACCATTACACTCTCACGGGAAACCTCCACTCTTGCGAAGACATTCAGAAATAAAACATGACCATTTGAAAAATAAGTCATGGGAGTTTGAGCCAGAATAAAGATGTCTTACTACTCGAAAGTCATGTATAGCAACAGATACCATTAATAAGAAGGGGTTAGAAACATCTTATATAGTGAGCTACCAAGTAGCTAGGACAGGCAAGCCCCATTCTATTGTGGAGGACTTCATTCTTCCTGCTGCCGCAGATAAGGCTGGGACAATGCTGGGGGAGAAGGCCAAAAACTATACAGACAATGACTTCATCAAACAACACTTTCACAATGCATCAGTGACATGGCAGGAGATGTTTTGAAACAATTACTGCTTTGCATACAAGCTAGTGAATTATATGCGTTACAGCTGGATGAGTAAAGAGACGTGTTGTCCTGGTTTGCAGAAGAGGATGAGAGGAGAGTTTTAAAGTACTGGACAGCTTTGTGACATCAAATGGACTTTGATGGTCAAAATGTGTTGGTATCTGTATTGATGGCGCAAAAGCCATGACTGGGAGACATAGTGGAGTGGTAACACGAGTGCAAGCAGTTGCTCCCAACGACACGTGGGTACACTGCAGCATCCACCGAGAGGCTCTTACTGCCAAGGGAATACCCAACAGCTGGAAAGACGTTTTGGACACTACCGCGAAAAATGGTTCAAGCAAGGCCCCTGAACTCTTGTGTATTTTCTGCATTATGCAGTACAGGCATCGACCATGTAACACTGTTATAACATACCAGCACAGAAGTATTGACACTTTTTTTTTTAAATGGAGACGAGCTTAAAGTTTTACTGACCATAATTTTCAATTGTCTGACCGCTTGCATGATGACGAGTTCCTCACACAATGTTTTTTCTCGCCTGAATGATCTGAATCTAGGATTACAGGGACTCTCCGCAATTATATTCAATGTCCGGGACAAAATTGAGGCTATGATTAAGAAGTTGTAGCTCTTCTCTGTCTGCATTAACAAGGACAACACACAGGTCTTTCCATCATTGTATGATTTGTGTGTGCAAATTAATTCAAGCTTATGGACAATGTCAAATGTGATATGGTGAAGCACCTGAGTGAGCTGGGTGCTCAATTACGCAGGTACTTTCCCGAAACTGACGACACAAACAACTTGATTCTTTATCCATTTCATGCCCTGCCTCCAGTCCACTTACTGATATCTGAACAAGAGAGCCTCATCTAAATTGCAACAAGTGGTTCTGTGAAAATCTAATTTAATCAGAAGCCACTGACAGATTTCTGGATAGAGCGGTGCTCAGAGTTTCTTGCCTTGGCAAATCACGCTGTCAAGACAGTGATGCCCTTTGCAACCACGTACCTATGTGAGAGTGGATTCTCGGCACTCACTAGCAAGAAACTAAACACAGGCACAGACTGTGTGCGGAAAATGATTTAAGACAAACCCTTTCCAATACAAGCCAACATTCTAGAGTTATGTGCATCCTTTCAAGCACACCCTTCTCATTAACCTGTGGTGAGTTAGTCACAATTTTTGATGAACAAATAAGGTTCTATATGTAAGATGGCTAAATAAAGAGCAAAATGATTTATTATTATTATTGCCCTGGTCCTATAAGAGCTCTTTGTCACTTCCCACGAGCTGAGTTGCGACAAAAACTCACACTCATTCTTATGTTTAAATGTATTGTATAGTGTGTGCGCGGAAGGCTTACAATGATGGCAAAAAACAACATTTGAGAGTGCGCTGACCCTGGTGCTAGAGGGGTTACGCAGCTGGAGGTTGAATGTTTGAAGGGGTACAAGACTATAAAAAGTTTGGGAACCACTGCGGTAGACCATTCCATTAGTGGGCCGGCTAAGTAATGGTGTCTCTGAGGGGTCTTTGGCCTGGTTTGCTAACTACCTCTTTCAAAGAGTGCAGTGTATAAAGTCCGAACATCTGCCATCTCAGCCACTGCCTGTCACCAAGGGAGTACCCCTTGGCTCAATCCTAGGCCCCACACTCTTCTCTATTTACAACAACAACATAGCTTAAGCAGTAGGAAGTTCTCTCATCCATATGCAGATGATAGTCTTACACTCAGAGCTTGCCCCTCCACGGATTTTGTGTTAAACGCTCTACAACAAAGCTTTCTTAGTGTCCAACAAGCTTTCTCTGCCCTTAACCTTGTTCTGAACACCTCCAAAACAATGTGGTTTGGTACGAAGAATGCCCCTCTCCCCACCCGTGTGATTATTACCTCTGAGGGTTTAGAGCTTGAGGTAGTGACCTCACAAGTACTTGGGAATATGGCTAGACGGTACATTGTCCTTCTCTCAGCACATATCAAAGCTGCAGGCTAAGGTTAAATCTAGACTTGATTGCCTCTACAACAGCTGCCTAACTAACCATGATTCAGATGACCACCCTACCCATAAGGAGATGTAATTTATAGGTCAGCAGGTAACATCGTACCCAAACCGGTCGAGTGCAAATTGACTTTGTCCCCCCACAACAAATGCGATCACGACACACAGGTTGAAATATCAAAACAAACCCAAAACCAATTATATTAATTAGGGGACAGGTCGAAAAGCATTAAACATTTATGGCAATTTAGCTAGCTAGCTTGCAGTTCTAGCTAATTTGTCCTGGGATATAAATGTTGAGTTATTTTACCTGAAATGCACAAGGTCCTCTACGCTGCCAATTAATCCACACATAAAACTGTCAACCGACTTGTTTCTAGTCATCGCACCTCCTTCCAGGCTTTTTCTTCTTTGGACTTTATATGGCGATTGGCATCTAATAGTATTACCATGATGACGACCGACCTCAGTTCGTCTTTCAATCACCCACGTGGGTATAACCAATGAGGAGATGGGAGAGGCAGGAGAGGTAACTTCTATTTTAGCACGCGACGCGAGTGGTGTGGTCAGCATGTAAGGGTGCTTTCGGGCGGCTAGATATTCTCTACCATTCTGCCATCAGATTTGCCACCAATGCTCCTTATAGGACACATCACTGCACTCTATACTACTCTGTAAACTGGTCATCTCTGTATACCCGTCACAAGAGCCACTGGTTGATGCTTATTTATAAAACCCCCCTATCTGAGATACCTACTGCAGCCCTCATCATCCACATACAACACCCGTTCTGCCAGTAACATTATGTTAAAAGGTCCCCAAAGCACACACATCCCTGAGTCGCTCCTCTTTTCAATTTGCTGCAGCTAGAGAATGGAACGAGCTGAAAAAAAAAAAACTAAAACCGTACAGTTTTATCCCCATCTCTTCATTCAAAGACTCAGTCATGCACACTCTTACTGAGTTGTGACTGCTTCGTGTGGTGCATTGTTGTCTCTACCTTCTTGCCTTTGTACGGTTGTCTGTGCCCAATGTTTGTACCATGTTTTGTGATTGTACCCTGTTGCTGTCATGTTGTGTTTTTATGTGTTGCTGCCATGCTGTTGTTGTCTTAGGTCTCTCGTCATGATGTGCGTTTGTCCTATATTTTTAATCCCAGCCCCTATCCTCACAGTAGGCCTTCTGCCTTCTGGTAGGTCGTCAATGTAAATAAGAATTTGTTCTTAACTGACTTGCCTAGTTAAGTAAAGGTTAATTAATGTTTTTTTCTAAACTGTAGAATTGTAGGAAATTAGTTATAAACTGTATTTTATTTTTTTAAATTAGGGAGAGTACCCCTGGACCCGGTCTACTGTTCATCCCTCCCACCATCTACACCACAATTTTGCCCTTAACATCAAAGTCTGAGTGAGCAGTTGATCTTTGAGCGTAACACAAAATACACACACCCACCTATGTATACAGATCAGTTAAGTAGACTACAGCAGTAGACCTACTTCTCCGACAAAATCTATGCAGACAAGTTGTCATTCAATTGCCTGAAAGACATCTTTCAATATCACAGAACAGTTACTAGAACATAACTGGCAACATTAAGAAACACTATATTACAGTGCAGTGTTTGTAGTGATGTAATTTGGTGACGTGTGTTTTTGATAGGAAAACGGCAAATGTAATTATAGAAAAATGGTTTACAAACGAAGGAAAATGACTAACTCAATGAATGTATGGCGTGAAATGTGTATATATTCATTCATGAAACGCGCGCGTAACTTCAAAACAGATCAATTGCTACATAATATCTAGCCTACATACCTGTTTTTCAAATGGAGAACAGCCAACGGAAGGATTGGCTATCGTCAACAAACCACATTCCTATTCGGCTGCAGTTTGTTGAACCAGTTACCAGACGGCCAGGTGGGTTTTCTTTCGATTTTAATTCACGAAAGGATTTAAACATCCAAGTCCACTGAAACTGTAGCTAGAGCGAATGAAAATGCCGTGTTGTCCAACAGCGGGAGGCAACAGGCTTCAACTGTTGTTAAATAAATCCTACTACGATATATCCTACAGTTAGGATACTGTAGTTAGTGACTTTCCCACGGTAACTTGGAAGTGGCGATGAGAAACTCCAAATACACAACCACATCGGGTGCAAAAAGCCTACCCAGTGCCCTACGATTTTGAAGTGTGTGGTGTGTATTTTACTTTCCAATAGCTTCAAAACTTGAAAGCCCGCCCACTCCCGCCGTTCGCGGACAAGACACTACAGCTTCTACTTCTTCTTCTATGGTATATTGGCGATCGCACAATTTTATGTGCATCCTGCCACCTACTGTGCGGGATGGAAACAGGATTCCCAAAAATGGAACAAAATACACACACAAAAAAAACACCAAAGCAATAAATAAATAAACGAACCTGGGAGGGAACCTCCACTACCATATCTTCACTAGCATCACTTGTTTTCTCAATTATTTTAATTGCCTCCGCGTAGGAGATCAATTTTTAATTGATCGCTCTAACTTTTGCCACCACAATGTCCTTCACCCTGACAGGGCACTCCAGGAGCTCAGGATCATGATTCCCACCACAATGTCCTTCACCCAGACAGGGCACTCCAGGAGCTCAGGATCATGATTCCCACCACAATGTCCTTCACCCTGACAGGGCACTCCAGGAGCTCAGGATCATGATTCCCACCACAATTGCAATACTGGCGTCCTTCTACACACCGTTATTCAATATACTCTGTCCGTCTACACACACTTGAAACTTGGCTAAATCCTTTACAATTCTTAAACTGCAATGGTTTGGGGACGAAAGCTCTTCCAGAATATCTTACATAACCAAGCCTTACATGCGTAGGTATTTGCTCTTTATCAAAAAACAACAGAACTGACAGACTGTCTTATTTTTCTCCATTCACCCAACGGGTCAGGCGCAGGGCACTAACTACACCAGGAATTTTCTTCAGGTATTCAACCTGAACATCCGTCGTCACCCCTGAGATGACTCCTTTGGCGGGTGCTCTACTCCCAAGTTCAAAACACAAAACTTTTGTTGTTCGGATTCTTGTGAAGCTCACTGCAATCTTCCTTTGTTCTTCAGAAATACAATTAATCCTAATAAGACTACTCCTGGTCACTCTGAGAGACTCCACTTTTCCCAGCGCATACTTCACCATTTTCAACACCTCAAACGGGTTTCCCTCATATGCATCCTTACTCAACAAACACATCCCAACAATAAGAGATTCATTATCATTCATACACGCATCCTCCACTCCAACGTTAGACCATTTCCTTTTTTTGTTTCAGTTTTTGCAAACTACTGTTGTCCATTCAGAACATTCGTCTTCACCAACTTTGCTCGACGCGCTGCTTGATTTCGAACTCAGCACCCACTTCTGCCATAGAAATTCTCTATGATGCAACTTCAAGTTGAGTCAGTTGAAAGAGGCCAATCAAGTCAGAATATTGCATCAAAGAGGGCTTGCTAGCCTATCAAGTATGCTTATGTGATTTCGTGTAACATGATGCACCCGTCCTGTCTTTTGTCAACTTTTATACTCTCTCTCTTTATATTCTGTGGACAGATGAAACTACAGTTGAGTTGTTTGGAAGGAACACACAACACTATGTGTGGAGAGAAAAAGGCACCGCACACCAACATCAAAACCTCGTCCCAACTGTAAAGTATGGTGGAGGGGAGCATCATGGTTTGGAACAGCTTGCTATCATCAACAGAAAAATGAATTCCCAAGTTTATCAAGACGTTTTGCAGGAGAATGTTAGGCTATGTGTCCGCCAATTGAAGCTCAACAGAAGTTGGGTGATACAACAGGACAACGACCCAAAACACAGAAGTAGATCAGCAACAAAATGGCTTCAACAGAAGAAAATATGCCTTCTGGAGTGGCCCAGTTAGAGTCCTGACCTCAACCCGATTGAGATGCTGTGGCATGACCTCAAGAGAGCAGTTCACACCAGACATCCCAAGAATTATCCTGAACTGAAACAGTTTTGTAAAGAAAATGGTCCAAAATTCCTCCTGACCGTTGTGCAGGTCTGATCCGCAACTACAGAACACGTTTGGTTGAGGTTATTGCTGTCAAAGGAGGGTCAACCAGTTATTAAATACAAGGGTTCACATACTTTTCCCACCCTGCACTGTGAATGTTTACACAGTGTGTTCAATAAAGACATGAAAACGTATAATTGTTTGTGTGTTATTAGTTTAAGCAGACTGTTTGTCTAATGTTGTCAGGGGTGGAATCAGAGGGGTGCCTGGGGTTGCACTGGACATCCCTGATATCTGATTGGCCACTCCGGGTGCCACGCCAAAATTGAATTCGCTACTTGCAGTTTGATGCTGATTGACATCTCATTTCACCTCTTGTTGAAATAAGCGTTTATTTTGACATTCGGCAGCACATTTATCAAAATTGAGGACGAGGACTGGAGAGCATTAACGTTGGTTGCAAGATACAGAAGAAGAACATGCAGAAGAGGAAGATAGAATATTTCCACAGCTCCCACAAGCTCTTTTCGCGATTGGCGAAAGCATCATATTTGAAGGAAGTTTTAAGGTTAACGAAAGTTGAGTCGCTGTGTAAATTAACGTTGGACCTTTGTCTCTGTTAACAGACAGTTAATCAGATAAGAGAGATTGGTTCCCAATTTAGCCTAACATTATGTTTACATCTGTGCTAGTTATACACGCATATAATGTTCAGTTTCTTAAGTTACAGTATACAAATGTTTAGCTAATGTGGGGTAACTTGTAGACCACAGCTGTCAGTATTCAGCTATTTGAAATGCATTAACCTTAAGTCAGTTAGATGTCTTACTTGAACTCAAAATTAACAATTGTTATTATCAATCTGTTAACGTTACTCAAAATATTACCACAATTTGCAGATAGCCTGTTTGCTATCGTAAAGGTGTACGGAAATATAGCTAGCGAAGTTACTTACTGCAGAGTAGGGCTAGCCATCAACTAACGAGTAACTCAGGCTGGTAGTTGATTTTAAGGTACAGTTATTATAATGGAGATTTGTAGTTCATATTGAAATTGGACTAAAATGTGGGTAATTGGATCCTTAGATGTAACCATGTCTTATTTTTGCATAGGGTCAATTAAGCATGAAAAGAAAGGGAGAGATATCAGACTTATTTTTGAAGAAGCACAAACGGGCAGATCAGGTGCAAACAGACCCCAGGCCTTGCATCACCACTGAACCTCAGAGCAGCTCCCTACCTGAGGCTAGTCAGAGTCAGTGTGGTCAGACTTCACAAGGACCCAGTCTACCACCACCAGGTCAGAGCACCCACTAATCCTACCGACGGAAAGGCATGAGGTGGCTAAAAACAGACCTCCATCCTATGCTAGCTTGCTAACGATGGCCCGGCTAGCTGTCTGAATCGCCGTGACCCTAACCAACCTCACTACTCACTGGACCCTTTTGATCACTCGACTAAGCATGCCTCTCCTTAATGTCAATATGCCTTGTCCATTGCTGTTCTGGTTAGTGTTTATTGGCTTATTTCACTGTAGAGCCTCTAGTCCTGCTCACTATACCTTATCCAACCTATTAGTTCCACCACCCACACATGCAATGACATCTCCTGGTTTCAATGATGTTTCTAGAGACAATATCTCTCTCATCATCACTCAAAACCTAGGTTTACCTCCACTGTATTCACATCCTACCATACCATTGACTGTACATTATACCTTGAAGCTATTTTATCGCCCCCAGAAACCTCCTTTTACTCTCTGTTCCAGACGTTCTAGACGACCAATTCTTATTGCTTTTAGCCGTACCCTTATCCTACTCCTCCTCTGTTCCTCTGGCGATGTAGAGGTGAATCCAGGCCCTGCAGTGCCTAGCTCCACTCCTATTCCCCAGGCGCTCTCTTTTGATGACTTCTGTAACCGTAATAGCCTTGGTTTCATGCATGTTAACATTAGAAGCCTCCTCCCTAAGTTTGTTTTATTCACTGCTTTAGCACACTCTGCCAACCCGGATGTTCTAGCTGTGTCTGAATCCTGGCTTAGGAAGACCACCAAAAATTCTGAAATTTTCATCCCAAACTACATTTTCAGACAAGATATAACTGCCAAAGGGGGTGGTGTTGCAATCTGCTGCAAAGATAGCCTGCAGAGTTCTGTCCTACTATCCAGGTCTGTACCCAAACAATTTGAACTTCTACTTTTAAAAATCCACCTTTCTAAAAACAAGTCTCTCACCGTTGCCGCCTGCTATAGACCACCCTCTGCCCCCAGCTGTGCTCTGGACACCATATATGAACTGATTGCTCCCCATCTATCTTCAGAGCTCGTGCTGCTAGGCGACCTAAACTGGAACATGCTTAACACCCCAGCCATCCTAATATCTAAGCTTGATGGTAAAACTGCCAATCCTCGACTTTGGCGATGTCATTTACAAAATAGCCTCCAATACCCTACTCAACAAATTGGATGCTGTCTATCACAGTGCAATCCGTTTTTGTCACCAAAGCCCCATATACTACCCACCATTGCGACCTGTACGCTCTCGTTGGCTGGCCCTCGCTTCATACTCGTCGCCAAACCCACTGGCTCCATGTCATCTACAAGACCCTGCTAGGTAAAGTCCCCCCTTATCTCAGCTCGCTGGTCACCATAGCATCGCTCACCTGTAGCACGCGCTCCAGCAGGTATATCTCTCTGGTCACCCCCAAAACCAATTCTTTTTTTGGCCGCCTCTCCTTCCAGTTCTCTGCTGCCAATGACTGGAACGAACTACAAAAATCTCTGAAACTGGAAACTGGAATCTCCCTCACTTGCTTTAAGCACCAACTGTCAGAGCAGCTCACAGATTACTGCACCTGTACATAGCCCACCTATAATTTAGCCCAAACAACTACCTCTTTCCCTACTGTATTTATTTGATTTACTTATTTATTTTGCTCCTTTGCACCCCATTATTTGTATTTCTACTTTGCACATTCTTCCACTGCAAATCTACCATTCCAGTGTTTTACTTGCTATATTGTATTTACTTTGCCACCATGGCCTTTTTTTTGCCTTTACCTCCCTTATCTCACCTCATTTGCTCACATCATATATAGACTTGTTTATACTGTATTATTGACTGTATGTTTGTTTTACTCCATGTGTAATCCTGTGTTGTTGTATGTGTCGAACTGCTTTGCTTTATCTTGGCCAGGTCGCAATTGTAAATGAGAACTTGTTCTCAACTTGCCTACCTGGTTAAATAAAGGTGAAATAAAATAAAAACAGCTCCTGGTGGGAGGATAATTCGTGGCTTGAATATTCTGTAAATCAAGATTCAACTTATTGTTTCGCCTGTAGGCATTTTTCTCTGCCCAATACACCTGAATCTACCTTCACATCACAGTCAGATTTTGGAAAAAGATGCTGTTTGAAGATTCTGGGTTCAAAGGCAGAGCATCATATCAATGCTATATGTATGCTTGGAATCAGCATAAAAGGACTATTGACAGCAACTCATCAATGTTAGATGTCATAAATGAGGACCGGAAAAAGAAAGTGGGGGAAAACTGTACTTACATTAAAACAATGGCAGATGTGCTCCTATTTAATGCCACTCAAAATATAGAGCAGAGAGGTCATCTAGAGTCTGATGACTCTCACAACAAGGGTCATTTCTTAGAAGAAATAGCAAAGCATGACCCTCTCATAGAGAAAAGGGTGCATGCATGTGGCAATGCTAAGTACACAAGCCACCAAATCCAGAACAAAGTTCTTGAGGGTTTAGCTGAGATGGTACAAAGGGAAATCATAAGAGAAGTAAAAGAAAATGACGTTTTTAGTGTAATTGCAGATGAAACCAAAGATTTAAAGAAAAAATAACAAATGTCTTTAGTTGTGAGTGTCACGCCCTGACCGTAGAGATCCTTTTATTCTCTATGTTTGTTTGGTCAGTGTCACGCCTTGGTCTTAGTATTTTGCGTTTTCTTTAATTATTTGTTCAGGCCAGGGTGTGACATGGGTTTATTGTATTGTCGTATTGGGGTTTTTGAGGCATTGGGATTGTGGTTGATTAGGGGTGTGTCTAGTATAGGCTTGGCTGCCTGAGGCGGTTCTCAATCAGAGTCAGGTGATTCTTGTTGTCTCTGATGGGGAACCGTATTTAGGTAGCCGGGGTTTCACTGTGTATTTCGTGGGTGATTGTTCCTGTCTCTGTGTAGTTTCACCAGATAGGCTGTAATTAGATTTCACGTTCCGTTTGTTGTTTTGTATTTTGTATATGTTATTTCATGTATCGCGATTCATTTATTAAAGACATGAGTAACCACCACGCTGCATTTCGGTCCGACTCTCTTTCGACAAACGAAGAACGCCGTTACAGTCAGGGTGTGAATCGGGTGGGAAAGTCTATGCTTTCTGGTTCTTTGTTTTTGGCCGGGTATGATTCTCAATCGGGGACAGCTGTCTATCGTTGTCTCTGATTGGGAATCGTACTTAGGCAGCCTTTTTTCCTCTTCTCATTTGTGGGTTGTTGTCTTTGATAGTGGCATGTATAGCCTTACAGAGCTTCACGGTCATTTGTTGTTTAATGATTTGTTAACAGTTTTGTTGGAGACATTTAAAATAAAAGAATGAACACTTACCACACTGCACCTTGGTCCGGTCATTTCCTTGACGATGAATGTGACAGTGAGCTACTATTACAACGGGGCCATCCACAAAAGTTTTTTACACTTTCAGTCAGCTGAAAGCTTAGATGCAGTAGGTCTCACAAAAATGAAAATTGATTGCCTTGAAAAACATGGTCTGGGCTACAGAAATAATCTTGTGGGGCAAGGCTATGGCGGTGCATCTGTCATGAGCGGAAAGCATTCTGGTGTGTCTGCACGGATTAAAAACAGTGAAAGATTAGCATTTTATGTGCACATTGTTTGAATTCGGTTCTTGTCGATGTTGTAAAATCAGTGCCTGAGGCAGTTCCCTTTTTTGCTCTCCTGCATAAGCTTCATAACTTTGTATCTGGCTCGTGCGTTCATCTCAAGTGGCTTGGAGTTCAGAAAGAGCTGTATCCACAGCAGCATCCCAGGGAACTACAGAGACTTACAGATGTAAGGTGGGCATGCAGATACATGGCATGCCGTAATCTGAGGGACAGGCTTCCAGCAGTTCTGAGAGTGCTACAGGATATCACATTTAAAAATAGTGGTGATAGATCAGTGGAGGCAAGCGGCTTTCTTTCTCGGATAGATTTACATTTCATAGGGCTTTTGGTTACCTTTTGTAATGTGCTTGGTGATGCCAAATGTCTTTCTGACATGCTCAAATCAAGCTCACTTGACCTAGCAAAGGCTGTGGATCAAGTAGGTGCCCTTACAGACACATTACAGGACTACAGAAGTGAGGGTTACTTTGGAGAACTATGGAAGGAGGTTGAAGAGATTGCAGAGCACTGCAAAATAAGTGTACAAACAGTGTGTAAAAGACAGCCTAAAACAAGCTTAAGATTTCACGACTCATTGATAATGAACACTATAGGACATTGAAATAGTGACCAAAGTGATGGTGAGTTTCCAAAGAGCTATCTTTTATCAGGTGCTTGACAGTCTCACAGCTGAGCTGCAGAGGCGTTTTTCAAAGAAGAATTGCGAGGTTTGATGGGGGTCCAGTCTCTCAACCCAAAGAGTACAGCATTCTTGAATGGGGAGCCTCTGTTTGTCTTTGCTCAGACCTTTGAGTCAGAATTAGAGGACCTCTGGTTCATCAAACCAAGCAGCTTTTTTGATAGGAGAGAGAAAAGTGGAAGGGACAGAACGTCTACTCTCCTTGACTTTGTTGTGTTTCTAGAACCTTATATATATATAGTGCCTTGCGAAAGTATAAGTATAAAGTATAAAAATTGGGCGTGCAAAATTATTCAGCCCCTTTACTTTCAATGAAGCAAACTCTCTCCAGAAATTCAGTGAGGATCTCTGAATGATCCAATGTTGACCTAAATGACTAATGATGATAAATACAATCCACCTGTGTGTAATCAAGTCTCCGTATAAATGCACCTGCACTGTGATAGTCTCAGAGGTCCGTTAAAAGCGCAGAGAGCATCATGAAGAACAAGGAACACACCAGGCAGGTCCGAGATACTGTTGTGAAGAAGTTTCAAGCCGGATTTGGATACAAAAAGATTTCCCAAGCTTTAAACATCCCAAGGAGCACTGTGCAAGCGATAATATTGAAATGGAAGGAGTATCAGACCACTGCAAATCTACCAAGACCTGGCCGTCCCTCTAAACTTTCAGCTCATACAAGGAGAAGACTGATCAGAGATGCAGCCAAGAGGCCCATGATCACTCTGGATGAACTGCAGAGATCTACAGCTGAGGTGGGAGACTCTGTCCATAGGACAACAATCAGTCGTATATTGCACAAATCTGGCCTTTATGGAAGAGTGGCAAGAAGAAAGCCATTTCTTAAAGATATCCATAAAAAGTGTTGTTTAAAGTTTGCCACAAGCCACCTGGGAGACACACCAAACATGTGGAAGAAGGTGCTCTGGTCAGATGAAACCAAAATTGAACTTTTTGGCAACAATGCAAAACGTTATGTTTGGCATAAAAGCAACACAGCTCATCACCTGAACACACCATCCCCACTGTCAAACATGGTGGTGGCAGCATCATGGTTTGAGCCTGCTTTTCCTCAGCAGGGACAGGGAAGATGGTTAAAATTGATGGGAAGATGGATGAAGCCAAATACAGGACCATTCTGGAAGAAAACCTGAGGGAGTCTGCAAAAGACCTGAGACTGGGACGGAGATTTGTCTTCCAACAAGACAATGATCCAAAACATAAAGCAAAATCTACAATGGAATGGTTAAAAAATAAACATATCCAGGTGTTAGAATGGCCAAGTCTAAGTCCAGACCTGAATCCAATCGAGAATCTGTGGAAAGAACTGAAAACTGCTGTTCACAAATGCTCTCCATCCAACCTCACTGAGCTCGAGCTGTTTTGCAAGGAGGAATGGGAAAAAATGTCAGTCTCTCGATGTGCAAAACTGATAGAGACATACCCAATACCTTACAGCTGTAATCGCAGCAAAAGGTGGCGCTACAAAGTATTAACTTAAGGGGGCTGAATAATTTTGCACGCCCAATTTTTCAGTTTTTGATTTGTTAAAAAAGTTTGAAATATCCAATAAATGTCGTTCCACTTCATGATTGTGTCCCACTTGTTGTTGATTCTTCACAAAAAAATACAGTTTTATATCTTTATGTTTGAAGCCTGAAATGTGGCAAAAGGTCGCAAAGTTCAAGGGGGCCGAATACTTTCGCAAGGCACTGTATATATTTAAATAAATATCACCTTTATTTAACCAGGTAGGCAAGTTGAGAACAAGTTCTCATTTACAACTGTGACCTGGCCAAGATAGAGCAAAGCAGTGTGAAACAAACAACACAGAGTTACACATGGGATAAACAAACGAACAGTCAATAACACAATAGAAAAGTCTATATACAGTGTGTGCAAATGTAGTAAGATTAGGGAGGTAAGTCAATAAATAGGCCACAGTGGCGAAATAATTACAATTTCGCAATCAATCACTGGAGTGATAGATGTGCAGAAGATGAATGTGCAAGTAGAGATACTGGGGTGCAAAGGAGCAAAAAAATATATAACAATATGGTGATGAGGAAAGAGGTCTTCCATGAGCTATTTCGACTTTGTTCAATTTCTGTTGTTACACCAGTCAGCAGAGCTTCTTGCGAGAGAAGCTTCTCAGCTTTAAAACGGATTAAAACCCCCCTTTGGACAACAATGGTTGATGACAGGTTAAGTCGCCTCGGAATTCTCAGTGTTGCGTCAAGGAGGGCACGCTCCCTCAACATGGATGAGTTTGTGAAACATTTTGCCAGTTCTCACCAGAACCGCAGAATTATGATGTTTTAAATCGCCCTAGGATAATTTGGCACTTAGGCCGTCCCTTTGGTCATGATTAAAACCTGCACTGTGTACTAGCTAGTACACTGACATTCTAAAATGATACATCCAAAGGGTATCAGGTCACACAGATTTAATTTGGTCTTGATTTGGCCAATTCCAAAACCTTCCGTTGCTATTACTTAACATGATATATATGAGCATAAATATGATACTGTAAATTTGTAATATTGATGGGCACCAAAATTATTTATATTTTTTAAAGTCCATTTCTGCTTGATACCTGGTATGTCAAATTGCAGTGTTTTTTTGTTGTAAATAAACTATGCCGTTTATTTATCTCCTTGGTTCTTGAGCTTTATTTTCTGAAAATATTTTGAATGTTCAACCCAGATTATATATTCAAGAAAACAGAGTGACCCAAGTCTATCCAGTATGTGAGTACAGTACAGAGAGATAGAGAGAGAGAGAGCTGCTGTTCTGAGGTCGAGACACTGACTAATCATAGTATGTTAAAGAATTCTAGTGAAGTAACCCTTGGACCACACTATCTGCCACATTGATGAACTCCTGGTTACGTGAATTATCACTTCTATCTCTAATCAGCAATCATAGGATTCATTCATGCTCCTTAGATGCCAGGTTAGGATTACACACACATCTTCTGTCATAGTCTATGGAAGCCCTGAAGTAGCCTTGGCCACCCCATGTATAAAACTCTAGTTGCGCCACTGATTGTTGTGACCTAGATGATCAGATCAAATTTTATGACCAATGTATGCAGAAATCCAGGTATTTCCAAAGGATTCACATACTTGTTCTTGCCACTGTAAGTAATATTGAAGGCAAAACTAAAAATAATCTGTTTTTATTCGAAAACATGTTTTTCAAGAAATTATAAATAGTTTGACAACCTTGTTTGTGAGCTTTTAAATTATATAAAACTCAACTGTTTTTCTTTTCCACTGATGAAGACATGGATGTGTCATGGCATGGTTTGGTTTTTTGAAAAAATATGAGAAAAAATAAGAAACCCGCACACTGCTCTTGATGGGATCTCTGCACTTTAACCCCTGCGGGATGGTTGAGCTAATGTAGGCTAATGCGGTTAGCATGAGGTTGTAAATAAGTAACAAGAACATTTCCCAGGACATTGACATATCTGATATTAAATTCTTGTTAATCTAACTGCACTGTCCAATTTACAGTAGCTATTACAGTGAAAGAATACCATGCTATTGTTTGAGGAGTGTGCACAGTTTTGAATATGAAAAGTTATTTAATAAACAAATTAGGCACATTTGGGCAGGCTTGACAAAATTTTGAACAGAAATGCAATGGTTCATTAGATCAGTCTAAAACTTTGCACATACACTGATGCCATCTAGTGGCCAATATCGGAATTGCACATGGGCTGAAATAATACATTACAACCTTTCTCTTGCATTTCAAAGATGATGGTACAAAAAAATACCCCCAAAACAGTTGTTTTTGTCTTTGTATTATCTTTTATCAGATCTAATGTGTTATATTCTCCTACATTCCTTTAACATTTCCACAAACTATAAAGTGTTTCATTTCAAATGGTCCCAGGAATATGCATATCCTTGCTTCAGGGCCTGAGCTACAGGCAGTTAGAATTGGGTATGTCATTTTAGGCGGAAATTGAAAAAAAAGGGGCCAAAACTTTAAGAGGTTTAATAAGCTTTACATATCAACCTCAAGGCCTTAGTCAGAGCTGATGGTGTGGTATGCAAAATAGATGAACTTTGAGCACCTCTATCTCCTGAATGTTTTGGCATTCAGGTCCAAAAAGGCACTTTCTGACCACTTCTTCCATGAACCATGAGCAAACATTTATGAAAAAGTGATTGAATTCATATGTATTTGCCCTATAAGGCTGTTCCACGATGTAATTGTATCACATTACCCGTCTGAAAGCGACACCCTATTTCGATGTACGTGCGTGTTTATTTGGGTTGTGCGTAAAGGTATTAGGCTGATGAACATTTGGAGAACAACTCCAAATATTCGTCTACCAGAAGTAAAACAACTTGTACGCAAACCAATGAAGGCAGCCCCTCACGCATTTGCGATTTAGAGGGGTTGGGTTAAATGCGAAAGACACATTTCAGTTGAAGGCATTCAGTTGTACAATTGACTAGGTATCACCTTCTCCCTTTCCAATCGGAATTTCAGCGCAAAAATATGAAGCCTTTGCGCGCGCCTGTGGTCGCAATGTAGTGTGTCATAATAGCGCAAAAGTGGAATGTTTGGTCAACGGGTTCCAAATGAAGATTCTGATACATTTGAATATCAATGTTGATGCTGTTTAAGCTGACGATTGTTTATTTTCGAGTGGACTGGTGCTATCTAAATATCGCAATGAACAGAGCAGATTATTTGGCTTTCCCAGCCATTGTTGGGACCACTGGACAATACAATAACTTGAGAAAAATGTGGGATGGCCAACACTACAAATACCACATGGACAGAATGCAGAAGAGTAAGGCTAATTTGATTAATATGCTAGGACACATCTTCATCACAAATGTGTTTTAACCTCAAATGTGTTTTAAACATAAGCAGTTGAGTGCATTGTGATTTAGGCAGCCAAAATCACACCTGTAGTAGTGTTATATAAAAACATTGTTATTTCAAGAAAACCAGTATCCCCATATTTTTCCAAATCTGTCAAGTGAATTTATTTTCATTCAATATTGTTACTAACATATGTCAATGTCTTACAGCTAAACAAATGGTTGACAACAAAGCCCCCAGCACATATCTACATTGTCATCTGAAGATGAAAAAGATTCAGGTAGGGTGGCACTGGTACCTTTAGAACCAGTCTACTATGTTCTATTCTATGTGATTCTATTCTATTGTGTTCAAGGGTCGGTTTCCCCAAAAACATAAAGATCCTCTTTTAGCGCTAAGATCATGGTAAGCGATTGTCGAACATTGATCTTAAAGCTAAAGATCTTTGTTCTTTTGGAAACTCACCCCTATTTGGATAGCCAAATAGGGGTGAGTATAATGATGGTAGAGGAAACACTGAATGTCCCTGTCAGATGGAGCAGGAGCGTCTGATGGAGCTGGAGAGGGACAACCGCTTGCTGGTGTCCAGGATCGCCCGCACCATGGGCACCAAAGGAGGCCTGGACAACTGGAACAAGTACCAGCCCAAGCCCAGGTGGGAACACGTCACATGAGGCTACTTATGTCCCCATTATGAATGGGAATCATATCTTTCTGAGCCATATCTATGTATACCAACACCAGGGTTCCACTACTCTTTATTAACTTGAACATAGCCTGAGATTTGCGAATGCAAGAGTATTCACTGACGTCATGACATGAGTATTGTTGAATGTGATGAAACGAGGGATTTCCATCGTGAAAGTTATTCAAATGGATTGCCTTCTTGATAGTGATTGATTAGATACTTAGCTGTGAGTTTGGTTTTCATACGTGGTTGGCATGAGAATGCCCCTTTCTCAAACTGTGTTCTGTGAAACAGTTAATATAAAGTTAAAAGATAGTTAGTAAACTGTAAAGGGTTATAAACTGTATTAGATGTTAGATTTTAAGGTAACACCTATTCAAGACAGTGCATGCTCATATAAGCTTCCCATTTGTTTCCAGTGTTTTCATACTTAATAAACGTTTAGTACAGGATTATAAACCCTCTTACACGTTGTATTCTATGGTTACAGAGACAATGTAATCTCATGTACGTTTCCCCATTGCGTGTCCAGTGTGAGCGCAGACCTAAGGAACAGGGAGCTGGTGAAGATTTCTCTGGAGAACCAGGCCATTCTAAAGAAGATCAACATGACTAAGTCAGTCTACGACCACAGGACATGGCTGGACGACTTCAAAGTATGTGTGTGTGTGTGTGTGTGTGTGTGTGTGTGTGTGTGTGTGTGTGTGTGTGTGTGTGTGTGTGTGTGTGTGTGTGTGTGTGTGTGTATGACAGAGGGAGAGAGAGAGAGAATGAGATAGAGAGACTGCAGTACAAAATATATCTCACAATACTGGTAGTGTTTGTGTGAATGTACACTACCGGTCAAATGTTTTAGAACACTGACTCATTGAAGAGTTTTTCTTTATTTTTACTATTTTCTAGAGTATGCCAAGAGTGTGCAAAGCTGTCATCAAGGTAAATGGTGACTATTTGAAGAATCTCAAATATAAAATATATTTTGATAAGTTTAACACTTTTTTGGTTACAACACAATTCCATATGTGTTATTTCATAGTTGTGATGTCTTCATTATTATGCTACAATGTAGAAAATAGTAAAAATAAAGAAAAACCCTTGAATGAGTCAGTGTTCTAAAACTTTTGACCAGTAGTGTATGGAGTTGCCAACACAGCTTAGTCCCAAATGACAATGAAACCCTCATCTCAGTGATCTTTACTAGGTCACAAGAGGTTATGTGAACAGACTGTTGAAGTACCCTGAACAGCCCATACCGCCAAAGCAGCACAAGGTTAGTAGCACTCTTACTACTTTCCATAGCAGCAAATGGATACCTTAGACGTTCAAGAGAGAGTTGTTTCTCATTGATATCCTGTTTAGCCATGGAATGTTCCATAAGAGCAAGATAGAAACTAACCTGCAAAAGCTGGTTGGAAGGACATTATCACAACCAGCTTTGCCCATTGGGAAGGTCTTTGGGATTGTTGCAAATACATGTTTGAAGTCTTAGACATTTCTGTTTAGTTCTTACATGCTCTTCACCCCCCCAGATGCTGAACTTGGTCTAGAATCACAACCACAATCAAAATGCAGTCATTTTGCCACATACTTGTAAGACTTCAATACATTTAACTCATGGAAACTTTATTCACTTCCATCATTTGTTTTTATTGTGTGTTTAAGATAACACTGTTTGTCATTGCCTGCTGTATTCATCTGGGTTGGTTAGTATCATGGCCCTCTTATCTGTGCCCGAGCCATCAGTTAAGGCCTCAGAACAAATAGTAGTGCAGGTCAAAGTTCAAACTTAAATAGACGGGTCAGATGTTTTTGCTGGTTGATTGGTCCAGTGTTTCCCCCAGCACTACACAGCTGATTCAAATAACTAACTCATCATCAAACTTTGATTATTTTAATCAGCTGTGTAGGGCTAGGGAAAAAAATAAATGTGCACCCAGGGGGGGCCCCAGGACCGAGTTTGGGAAACCCTGGATTGGTCCACCGTCTTCACCTATGAGTGGTCATGGACATCACAGCACCACCAAGCCAACCTGTCAAAATAATAAATAATTATTGCTCATTTATTTTGCACAGTACAAACTCTATGGATTACACCTCTCAATCCATATAGCTTTTAAAATAATTTGTAAACACAATTTTCTTTCCAGTTGGGATTGCCGGTACGTACCATCATCATTGTCATCAACATAATTACAATCCATTTATACACAATGTATATGTAGCAAGTGAGTTATGGTAAGGTAAGACTTTCCAAATGACCTCTAGAAGTAAGGATTTTAAGAGTCAGCTTAAGGGGTAGGTTCATAACAGATACTGCAGTGATAGTTACCATTTTCAGGCCTATAGTGGGACATCTCCAATTGTACAGGTAGTAGTGTAGGCTCTTGTCCCCGATGCCAAACTTGAGCTCCTCCAAGAAAGAAGTGTTCTCCATCAGATCCAGAACAGTGAAGATGTCAAAGCCTTTCTGTATCACAGAGAAAGAGAGTTGACAGAAAGAGAAAGAGCATTTAGCCAAGGGGATTGATACAGTATGAATAAACTCATTAACTCGTCACACACACACACACACACACACACACACACACACACACACACACACACACACACACACACACACACACACACACACACACACACACACACACACACACACACACACACACACACACACACACGCGATTTGATTTGTGGCAAACCACGTAAACGTAAATTACGTGGCCCTCACACAGTCATAGCTATAGCTTTGACGCCCACACACACACACACACTCACAGGTTTACCCACACACATAAACGTTGGCCCCCAGACACACACACTCACAGATTTAGCCAGGAACAGAGTATCCTCCATGAGGTCAGGCAGTGGAGTGGAGGAGGAGACACAGTAGAGGGAATGGGCTGCCTTCAGCCCCTTGTGTACCGGATGGTTCAACACCCTGGACACCATGGTGTAGAAACTCACAAAGTCTGTCAGCACACCAGCAGAGCTCTGTGCCAGGGAAACAGGGTAGTGTTCATTGGAGAAGAAAAGGGACTGAAACATGGAAGGACTACCTGCACTTAATAAGAATAAGGGAAAACTGAAAACTTGCTGTAATTGGCAGATAGTTTGGGAGCTCTTTTTCTTATTGGTCTATTAGCTAATTTACCACCTGGCAGGCCAACACTTTTTTTGTCTTTTCAAACATCTCTTATACTAGAAGGGCATTATCATAATGTTCTATTATTCCGACGTCATAGTGGGGAAATATGTATAAAACACAGGTAAATCACGTTTTTGACTGCACTGGGCCTTTTAGTAAACTCTGTTGGTAGTAGGATTTGAAGCTCAACTGACGGCAGCAATAAACAACAGTTCTGATGTGGCATCGAATTTAGTCAGAAGAATGTATTCTCGTGTCAAATTGACTACAAAGTCTAAATCATTTTGTTCATAAATTCAATCTCATCCAAAACGACGTTTTGTAAGTTAGTTCGTCATGACTTACTTGAGTCATGGACGGTTAGGTTTTGATTTCGACAATGCTCACTTGCCCACTAACGCATGATACACAGCTGTGGTGATTGCCTCTATCCATTCCTACCACAGAACACACAGACAGTGACACTGACTGGCCCATCAGTGCAGCGGATCTGACTTCGTTTACATAAGACAACATTTATTTACTTGAGAAATACTGCACCAAACACCAGATGTAAAATTGGGCCACTAAAAACCTCCTCGGCAAAAAAAACAACATTCTAAATTAATTACAGATTTCTTGAGTTATCTTAGATTCATTCGGGCTATTTTGACGAAGTAATACTGGCTTTGTTCCCAATGGTGTCTCATGGGGGACAAACATCAGTAACTGCCCCATCGAACCACACCCCCAAGACTGATATCTTGTTTTTCTTAATGAGCCACAGAGAAACGCATGCCGAATCGGTGCGTTCAGTCACTCTTTAAAGCTGTGATCCATAGCGGTGAAATTGCCACGTCGCTTTGCGATATTACAGCAGCAAAAGGGTTATTTCAAACAACAAACACCGTTTTTTCCCCCTCTGACATCATTTCACATCATTTCAACATACGGTAGAACAACAAATATATTTTTACTTACCACAATGCTGGATTATATTTTTCCTCAAAACAAAAACATTAACAAATGTGCCTGGGGCGGCCGTTGGCACTGTTAGCCTATTGTGGTATTCAGCTTTAAGGGACTGCCAAAGCCTGGAGAACAATAATAATTTGCCTAACTGACTAAGGTATTGGCAGGACACCAACCTCCACCACGTAGGTGTCAATCACATTCTCCCGTGGTAACAACCAGTGCTCCACTTCCTCCTGAGACAGGACGGGGGCCAGGTGGTACTTCTTGAGGTACCCCTGAAGGAGCATGTGTACCCCTTTCACATCACCCCTTGTCATGGGCCGCAAACCTGCTGTTTTGGGAGCCTGACAGAACGGGAAAGAGAGAGAAAGGGCAGGATTGGGGTCAATTACAGTTTTCAGTATCAAGCCACTGTACACACAGGATGTAAGTCGCTCTGGATAAGAGCGTCTGCTAAATGACTTAAATGTAAATGTAATGAGATTGTGATTGCAGTGTATTGCAGTGTATTTAAGTGGGTCTGGTAGTAGTTGCATTGTGTTGGCCACAGGGGGGGGCACCAGCCACACACTAACTTCAAGCAGGCGGTTGAGCTTGAGCGCTCGTTGGACGGTCATGTTGCCCCTCAGGCTGGAGATGGGGAAATTCACCTCGATCAGCTTGCGTGGGTTCAGAGAGCGGTGCCAGTACCTGCCAACATGTACACACAGGATGGAAATGGGTGTAAACAGGAGAAGAGAAACAAATAGATAACTAACTTGTGTGTTCAGAAAGTCTGTCTAGAGTGAAGTCTGTCTATATACTGTCTATATATTGTGTGTGTGTCTGAGTGTGTGTCTACATTTGTGTATGTGTGTGTAGCACCCACCTGCAGGTAGCTACAGGTTTGGGCAGTACCCCGCTGGCAGTGTAGACGGCCTGGTAGACTCCCTGCAGGTTGACCCGTCTGGTGACCTCTCTGATGAGCACCGGGGTCATTCGTTTGGAGCGCAGCTTCTTGTGGACGCACAGGAAGTGGACCTGCGCCATCCTCTTCTCCCTAGGGAACCCATTCATTGTGAGGAACACATTTGGTCACGACACCCAGGCTATACCCATGTTTACTTGGGCTTCTAGCAAGAAGCTTACGATATAATGCTTTGTTTACTACGGTATTATTATACTGCATGCAATAATGAACATTTTATAGCCTGGGTGCCAGACTGTTTCTGTATTCAACAGTACTACTACATTGTTTCACTCAATAGTTGCACCACACAGAGATTTTGTATCCGTCAAAAACGGATGGCCATCCATATGGATGGCTTCTTTTGACTCACGTGTCATATATGCGGATGTTAGTGGGCACGGCAGCGATGAAGCCCACTAGTTTCTGATTGCCGTTCACCTTTACCCCACAATGCCACTGGGGCAACCAACCTGGGGGACACAGGGCCCTGGGAGGGAGGGAGGGAGGGAGGGAGAGAGAGAGAGAGAGAGAGAGAGAGAGAGAGAGAGAGAGAGAGAGAGAGAGAGAGAGAGAGAGAGAGAGAGAGAGAGAGAGAGAGAGAGAGAGAAAAAAAAAATCAACACAATTAACTACCCACCTACTTGGGTTGCAGTGGATAGTTAGTTGGATTATCTACAGACCAAGACAAAGATACATTCAGATGCTGTAAACTTCACTCACCACAGCAGATACTCAGGGGAGAAGTCAAACCTGGAGGTGTTGTCATCCTCTTCCATATAGTTCTCATTCAGCAGAGCACACAGCTCCCTCAGCTGGGGAGGGACGGGAGAGAAGGGTAGCCAGAGTGGGAGAGTGTTTTCGTTTGATTAATCGATTGAATCAAATCCAATGTTTACTATTAACATACGGTTAGCTTTACTTTGACTTTGACTTCGATTCGTTTTTGGAATATTGTTGTATCTTTACATTCGTGCCGATAGAGTTTTAATTGAAATATGAATTGGAGAGAGAGAGAGAGACATAACATGCAAACACGCTCACAAACAAAAGAGTGACAGCAACCAACAACAGCTAAGGCCTCAGTAAGGAAGGAAGGGGAGAAGTGTCACTCACCACAGCAGGGTCCCCCAGATCCAGGGGGGCCCAGCTGAACCCCTGTGGTAGACTGTAAGGCTCCTCACGAACACTGACCTTATCCACCTCAATAGGACCATGGGTCGTGGCATTGTCGTCACCTGGAGTGTGACACAGAGAGAGAGAGAGAGAGAGAGAGAGAGAGAGAGAGAGAGAGAGAGAGAGAGAGAGAGAGAGAGAGAGAGAGAGAATATGAGGAGAGAGAGAGAGATAGAGAGAGAGAGAAAGAGAGAGAATATGAGAGAGAGAGAGAGAGAGAGAGAGAGACGGATAAAGGGATAAATAAAGAGTTCTGGATAGCATTGCTGGTTTACATTGGCTTGTTATTTTAATCTCTTAGCTTTTACTCTGTCTTGAATCAACCATGTACCCTACAACAAGTTTGGGTACCATACAAGTACCATACCTAGTTTGGGGACAGGTTGGGTGTCCCAGAAGGGGTAGGGGCGTCTGCTGGCCTCCTCCATGGTCCTCGGCAGGCCCTTGCCCAGGGAGAAGAGGTGCAGGGCCCTCTGGATCTCCTGCTGCTTTTCCTCCGGGAGAGCATCCAACTGGGGAGAAACACACAGTGTTGATCACTCTAGGCACTGATACAGGGTCAGATGTTATTTTCGTCCAAATGGTTATGGTTAGAATAGTGGTAGGGTGATCTGATTGTAGATCCGATTTTATGAGAGCATTTGTGGGAGGCCTCAACTTGCTGTTTTTCAGAGTACTCTCTTTCTCATATTTAAGGATCACAACTTACACAGTTAATAGATTTTCGCGCACACACACACACACACACACACACACACACACACACACACACACACACACACACACACACACACACACACACACACACACACACACACACACACACACACACACACACACACACACACACACACACACACACACACACACACACACACACACACACACACACACACACACACACACACCATAGCAAACGGGTCTTTGGGTCCATCAAGTTTCCAGGCATCCTCCTTACTCTTCTTCTGCTTATTCCTTTTTTTCAGACCGCCACTATTTTCTTCCCCCAGGTTCTTGTCACTAAAATAAAAATGATAACAATAGGATACTAATGATTCATTTACATGCAGGGACACAATTTAAACATTGACACTTTGAAGTCAGATGTATTGCACCGTCATGCTTTAGCTTGCGACATCTCTATCAGTATTGCCTACTGTAATAATAACCGTACTATTTTACTGTAAATAGTAGTAACACCCAACAACACATGCAGGATTAATGTCACAGGGAAATTTCAAAAGTACATAAAACGTAAAATAGGTTACTTGATTAACTTACGGAAGGTTTGGATCAGTCATTGTAGAGCGGATAGAGAGAGACCACAATACTGAATATGTGTGGCACTTGTGGTTTTGTCTCTTATCTTTAGAGACAGTTAGGGGAGGACAGTGACCGCCTTAGTCCCCCACCCCCATCTCTACCCCGCCCAGGCTGCCCCATACATATCTTACTTAAAACAATGTTTGGACTCCAATAACATCCCTGGGAGTACAGTAGATGTGGCTAGAAGTGGCTGAACTGGGCTATTTGTTTGTCAGTGGTAATTACACTGAACAAACATATAAACGCAACATGCAAAAATGTCAGACATATAAGGAAATCAGTCGATTGAAATAAATGATTTAGGCCCTAATCTATGGATTTCACGTGACTATACTACTTGATTAAAGGTGTAAAAGTATTTGGCTTTAAATATACTTAAGTATCAAAAGTAAATGTAATTGCAAAAAAATACTAAAGTATCAAAAGTGAAAGTATAAATGATTTAAAATTCCTACTATTTAGCAAATCAGACGGCACAATTGTCTTGTTTTTTACATTTTCGGATAGCCAGGGTCACACTCCAGACATTATTTACAAGAGATGCATTTGTGTTCCATCAGACCAGAGGCAGTAGGAATGACCACTGCTTGATAAGTGTATGAATTTGACTATTTTCCTGTCCTGTCATTCAAAATGTAATGAGTACTTTTGGTTGTCAGGGAAAATGTATGGAGTAAAAAGTACAATATTTTCTTTAGGAATGTAGTAAAGTCAAAGTTGTCAAAAATAGAAATAGTAAAGTACAGATATCCCAAAAAACTACTTAAGTAGTACTTTAAACTTCAAAGTATTTTGACTTTACATCACTGGATACAGCGAGCGGCAACCGCAGATGTCATAATCTCCGACCCTTTGCTGAATGTTTACACTACAATGGAATACCACAACCAACATACTGATTGGCAGTAGAGGAAGAATCCAGAAACTGATTTTTTTTTTTTAAACAACCCTTCAGAACACCTCTTCCATCTATTATGCATGGCAATGTACAAAGCATAAGGAATAAGACTGATGAAAATGGCTAATTATTTGAACAGTTTCTATTGTAGGTTTCTATGTGTGATTTTACATCGCAGCAGAAAGTGTCCCTGGACAGTATAGACAGCATACCAGTTGTTGATATACAGATCTCTGTGAACGATGTCAAGCAATACTTTCAACGTGTCTACCCACGAAAATGATATGGTCCAGACGGCGTCAGCAGCCAGGCACTTCAGGCATGAGCAGACCAGCTCGCATTACCATTTCAGATCCTGTTCCAGCTGTGACTGGACAGTGGGATAATTCCAGACGTGTGGAACAAGTCGCTGAATTTCCCAGTACCTAAAAACAACAGGCCAAAAGAAAATAATGATTTACGCCCTGTAGCCCTGACATCTAGACCTATGAATTGTTCTTGAAAAATAATTCCCAAACAAATTCTCCGTGGTCTTTCATCTAAACTAGAGCCAAACCAATTCGCCTACTTTGCCTCCAGGGGTGTTGATGATGCGTTACTGGTCAAGTTGAACAATCTATACGAACACTTAGAACAGGCAGCTAGCCTCGTGAAAATGTTATTCATTGACTTCAGTAGCGCGTTTAACACCATCCAACCCTACTTAATGGTGTATAAGCTGGTGAATTTGGGGGTCAACTCTCTACTGATCAAGTGGAGTAATTTGTTTCCTTGTGAACCGTAGTCAGCAAGTAAAGTTGAACTCCGCCATCTCTACATCTAGAACGGTGAATACGGGAGCCCCACAAGGTTGTGTACTTTCACCGATACTGTGCACACTGTACACAAACGATTGTCAAGCCTCTGAAAATGATTTAAATATGCAGATGACACCGCTATTGTGGGTTTCCTCCACCAAGAACAAGCCTCCTTCAAGGTTTAGAAAGAGGAACTGCACAATTCATCCAGTGGTGCGCAGATAACTTTCTTGAAATGAACGGTAAGAAAACAAAAGAGATGGACATTCATTTTAGAAGGAACAAAACTGCACTACCCCCTACCAAGATCAATGGGGAATCAGTCGATAGAGTGACCACATATAAATACCTGGGAATCAAAATAGACAATAAACTGAAACTCAGTGACTGTGCCCTTGCAAAGACAAAGAAATTGCAACAGAGAATCTATTTTTAAGCAAACTGAACCATTTTAATGTCGACTACCATATCCTACAAATGTTCTATAAATCTGTGGGCTGTACTTTGGTCTGATGTGCATGTTTGGAAACATGCAAAACCAAGTCAAGCTTCGATCAAGAATCAGCCACCAACCTGTTCACAAACTCATCCACCAAAAACTTGAAAGCATTTTACAGGACAGTACTCATCCCCTTCACTTAAAACTCAGTCACAGCAGCAACCGGACAAGGGGAAAGAGACTTATTCAAAGGAAGAGCAAAACAGATAGATATGGGGACTTTTATTCCAACAGCCATTAGGCTGTACAGTGGATAGTCTGTTTGTCCCTTGAGTATACAGGATATTGCACTGTTCCTGTTAATGAGTAGGCTCCAGCACTTTCAATTAGTTTCTGTGTTTTTGTGTTTTATGTCTTTTTAAACACATTACCAAATGAATTGCCCCCTGGTGGAATAATAAAGTTGATCTGAATCTGATCCAGAGCATCCCAAACATACTCAATGGGTGAAATGTCTGGTAAGTATGCAGGCCATGAAAGAACTGTGACATTTTCACCTTTCAGGAATTGTGTACACATCGTTAAGACATGGGGCTATGCATGATCATGCTGAAACATTAAGTGATGCCGGCGGATGTATGGCACGTCAATGGGCCTCAGGATCTCGTCACGATATCTCTGTGCATTCAAATTGCCGTCAATAAAATGCAATTCTGTTCATTGTCCATAGCTTATGCATGCCCATACCATAACCCCAACAACACCATGGGGCACTCTGTTAACAACATTGACATCAGCAAACTGCTTGCCCACACGATGCCATACACATTGTCTGCCTTCTGCCTTCAGTTGAAACCGGGATTCTTCGGTGAAGAGAACACTTCTCCAGCATGCCAGTGGCCATCGAAGGTGAGCATTTGCCCACTGAAGTCGGCTACGACGCCGAACTCCAGTCAGGTTTCTGGGACCTTTTATTTCAGCTCATGATATATGGGACCAACACTTTACATGTTGCGTTTATATTTTTGTTCAGTGTAATTACCAAGCAACATCCTGAAACTTAGTTCGAAACCGAATGACCTTGATTGACTCCTCTTTCGTATTTTGTCTTCCCTCACATTTCTACATGAACAAGTATAGATTTAGCTAGAACATTATTTTCCCTGAGGGAATTTCACTTGTCGTGTATGAAGTTCATACCTAGGCCTACATATGAACAATATAGAGCAATCTGAATGACATGAATGAACTAAGATGGAGCCGATAGCGATGGCAGTTTCGCTTCTAGTCCTTAGGAAACTGTGCAGTATTTTGTTTTTTTATGTATTATTTCTTACATTGTTAGCCCAGAAAACCTTAAGTGTTATTACATACAGCTGGGAAGAACTATTGGATATCAGAGAAACATCAACTTACCAGCACTATGACCAGAAATACAACTTTCCCAATGCGGATCCCAGGGCATTTGAACTGATTTCAGAGGCCGACCCAAAACAACGCTGCCGGAGCAGAGGGTGCCGGAGCGGTCTTCTAGTGAGGCTTCGTATGCGCGCACACCACCCACTGCTTCCGAGTATGTTACTCGCTAATGTCCAGTCCATAGTTAACAAAGTCGACAAAATCAGGGCAAAAATTGCTATCCAAAGAGATATCCGGGATTGTAACATATTCTGTTTCACGGGACATGTTGTCGAAGTCAGTACCCCCCTCTACTTTGTAGAGCCACATTTTGCAGCAATTACAGCTGTAAGTCTCTGGCCACTGGGATTTTTGCCTATTCTTCAAGGCAAAACTGTTCCAGCTCCTTGAAGTTGGATGGGTTCCGCTGGTGTACAGCAACATTTAAGTCATACCACAGATTCTCAATTGGATTGAGGTCTGAGCCTTTGACTAGACCATTCCAATACATTTAAATATTTCCCCTTAAAACAACCACTTGAGTGTTGCTTTAGCAGTATGCTTAGGGTCATTGTCCTGCTGGAAGGTGAAATTCTGTTCCAGTCTCAAATCTCTGGAAGACTGAAACAGGTTTCCCTCAACAATTTCCCTGTATTTAGTGCCATCCATCATTCCTTCAATTCTGACCAGTTTCCCAGTCCCTGCCGATGAAAAAATCCACACAGCATGCTGCCACCACCATGCTTCACTGTGGGGATGGTGTTCTCGGGGTGATGAGAGGTGTTGGGTTTGCGCCAGACAGACATGGCATTTTCCTTGATGGCCAAAAAGCTCAATTTTAGTCTCATCAGACCAGAGTAACTTATTCCATATGTTTGGGGAGTCTCCCACATGCCTTTTGGCGAACACCAAACGTATTTGCTTATTTTTTTCTTTAAGCATTGGCTTTTTTCTGGCCACTCTTCCTTAAAGCCTAGCTTTAAGTGTACGGCTTAAAGTGGTCATATGCACAAATACTCCAATCTTCACTGTGGAGCTTTGCAGCTCCTTCAGGGTTATCTTTGGTATCTTTGTTGCCTCTCTGATTAATGCCCTCCTTGCCTGGTCCGTGAGTTTTGGTGGGCGGCCTTCTCTTGGCAGGTTTGTTGTGGTGCTATATTCTTTCAATTTTTTAATAAAGGATTTAATGGTGCTCCGTGGGATGTTCCAAGTTTCCGATATTTTTTTATAACCCAAACCTGATCTATACTTCTCCACAACTTTGTCCCTGACCTGTTTGGAGAGCCCCTTGGTCTTCATGGTGCCGCTTGCTTAGTGGTGTTGCAGACTCTGGGGCCTTTCAGAACAGGTGACACTTAGATTGCACACAGGTGGACTTTTTAAAATAATTATGTGACTTCTGAAGGTAATTGGTTGCACCAGAACTTATTTAAGGGCTTCATAGCAAAGGGTGGGAATACATATGCATGCACCACTTTTCAGTATTTTATTTTTTCTAATCTTTTGAAACAAGTATTTTTTTCCATTTCACTTCACCAATTTGGACTATTTTGTGTATGTCCATTATATAAAATCCAAATAAAAATCTATTTAAATGACACCAAGGCACTTTACTTTTGCAAGGCACTGTATCTTGCATTACTTATCTCATAAACACAGTTGAAGACAGAAGTTTACATACACCTTAGCCAAATAAATTTAAACTCAGTTTTTCACAATTCCTGACATTTAATCCAAGTAAAAATTCCATGTTTTAGGTCAGTTAGGATCACCACTTTATTTTAAGAATGTGAAATGTCAAAATAATCTCAAGGTATTGGTTTGGCTTTTTGATGGCCACTCCAATACCTCGACTTTGTTGTCCTTAAGCCAATTTGCCACAACTTTGGAAGTATGCTATTTTGGAAGTATGCTATTTTGTGAAGTGCACCAGTCTCTCCTGCAGCAAAGCACCCACACAACATGATGCTGCCACCCCCGTGCTTCACGGTTGGGTTGGTGTTCTTCGGCTTGCAAGCCGTCCCCTTTTTCCTCCAAACATAACGAGGGTCATTATGGCCAAACAGTTCTATTTTTGTTTCATCAGACCAGGACATTTCTCCAAAAAGTACAATCTTTGTCCCCATGTGCAGTTGCAAACCGTAGTCTGGCTTTGTTATGGCGGTTTAGGAGCAGTGGCTTCTTCCTTGCTGAGCAGCCTTTATGTCGATATAGGACTTGTTTTACTGTGGATATAGATACTTTTGTACCTGTTTCCTCCAGCATCTTCACAAGGTCCTTTGCTGTTGTTCTGGGATTGATTTGCATTTTACGCACCAAAGTACGTTCATCTCTAGGTGACAGAATTGCGTCTCCTTTCTGAGCGGTATGACGGCTGTGTGGTCCCATGGGGTTTATAATAATAATAATAATATATGCCATTTAGCAGACGCTTTTATCCAAAGCGACTTACAGTCATGTGTGCATACATTCTACGTATGGGTGGTCCCGGGAATCGAACCCACTACCCTGGCGTTACAAGCGCCATGCTCTACCAACTGAGCTACAGAAGGACCACCGTACTATTGTTTGTACAAATGAACGTGGTACCTTCAGGCGTTTGGAAATTGCTGCTAAGGATAAACCAGACTTGTGGGGGTCTACAATTATTTTTCTGAGGTCTTGGCTGATTTCTTTTGATTTTCCCATGATGTCAAGCAAAGAGGCACTGAGTTTGAAGGTAGGCCTTGAACTACATCCACAGGTACACCTCCAATTGACTCAAATGATGTCAATCAGCCTATCAGCAGCTTCTAAATCCATTACATACATTTCTGGAATTTTCCAAGCTGTTTAAAGGTACAGTCAAATTAGTGTATGTCAACTTCTGATCCACTGGAATTGAATAAATTATAATTGAGTGAATTCTAAGTGAAATAATCAGTCTGTAAACAATTGTTGGAAAAATGACTTGTGTCATGCACAAAGTAGATGTCCTAACCGACTTGCCAAACTATATTTTGTTAACAAGACATTTGTGGAGTGGTTGAAAAACAAGTTTTAATGACTCCAGCCTAAGTGTATGTAAACTTCTGACTTCAACTGTATATACTGTATACTGTATATACTGTGTCCTATACTGTGTCCTACACTATCTATTCTACACTATCTATTGCATCTTAGCCGCTGTCACTCCTCATCCATATATTTTATATTTATATATTCTCATCCCATTCCTTTTCTAGATTGTGTGTATTAAGTTTTGTTGTGGAATTGTTAGATATTACCTGTTAGATACTGCTGCACTGTCGGATCTAGAGGCATAAGCATTTCACTACACTCAAAATAACATCTGCTAACCATGTGTATGTGACCAATAAAATGTGATTTGATTTGAATGAGGCAGCTACGGACAGCTTATCAGCAGTGTGACTTTACAGCATAACCTGCTGGGTAGAGACAAGAGTAGCACATGCAGTACACTCAGTCACGTCTCTAGCCCGTGTAAGGGCCAAAGCAAGATTAGGTATAGGCCCCAAAAAGGCCCCTTCTGCATATCAGGTACCCCAGAGCACTGCTGACATGGGCTAATTGAGTGACTGTCAGTGACTGACATAACAAGTGGAAAACTGCTATGCACAAACACATTTCTAAATTGCACCTTGTGTATTCCATTTTTGTGCCATATTTGTCACCTTAACTGGAGAGGACGGGCCGTGGCACTGGCTGAGGGGGAATCAGTGGAATGGTATCACATACATCGAACACATATGGTTTCCATGTGTTGATGCCATTTCATTTACTCTGTTCCAGCCATTAATATGAGCCGTCCTCCCTTCAGCAGCCTCCACTGCTCTCAACATTTGAGTTGAGGATGCTGACTGAGTTCCTTTTTGGAGCTCTGGGGCCACCTAGCAGCCGTGAGGCCCTACGCACAGCGCATAGTCTGCGTATAAGCAGAGGTGGCACTGAGTGCACTAGTATAGCAGCATCTGCTTTTCAAGAACATCTGCAGTAACCTACAATGCCTTTTACAGCATCACTACAAAATGCCGCTGTTGTTCATTTTAAATGGTAATGCATACCGGTGTATGAGGAATAAGATCCTGTGTCTAATATGCTATTATCAAATCTTTCAAAAATGTGCAGTATGAACTTTGTTTTTATACGAAACATTCATGTGTTGGAAATTCTTTGCATAGTCAACTTATACACAGCACTGACACACACACTTACCCCACCAGACATGTCACCAGGGGTCTTTTAAGAGTCCCCAAATCGAGAACAAATTCAATAAAACGTATATTATTATATAGAGCCATTATTGCATGGAACTCCCTTCCATCAAAGATTGCTCAAAAAACAGATAAAGCAACACCTCTCGCCTATTTGGCTGTCGCAGCAGCTAATGGGGATCCTAATAAAATACCATTGGCAAGTATGTCCACACTTTGTAGGATACATTACACCACTTTTCGTTTATTTATTTTTGTTTTTAATTGATTCAGTTATTACAGCCAGATATAAATACTGTAAACATTGCATTAACGCAAATTCTTTTAACTCAAACTTTTTTTTATCAGTATATTGTTGCATAGTACCAGATTCTGACAGTGTTGTGAATTCAACATGCCCCCGGGGTGAAGTTTTCCCTTGGTACAGATCTCGGATCTGCTTCCCCTCCCCCAATCCTAACCTTAACCATTAGTGAGGGAAATGCAAAACTGACACAAGAGCATCTGGGTCACCCGGACTACACCATCCAACATCCTGGTCAGTGTACCAGTCGAGTCACATGACGTAAATAAATCTTCTATGATAGGAATAAGCAGAATTCAATAACCGCAAGCGTTAAAGTTAAGAAATGAAAGCTCTGAAACGTACAAGAGTAAAAAAACACTATGAAAGAGGTCATTAAAAAGAACAACCTACAATAAACATACACATTGCAGCAGGAAGTAGAGGTACTGAGGGTGCTGAGGGCGCTGTAGAACCCCCTGAATTTTGGGGGGGCAAAAGTCGTGCACTGGGCCTTTAATAATCCTATATAACAGACCTGTATTACATGCAGAAACGCTGATAATGGAAGATGGATGACAGTTTTTAAAAAAGATATGCCAGACAATACAGAAGAATGAAAGAGAAATGGCATTTAGAAGTGTACTTTGGACAGCAACCTGTCATATAATAGAACTGAATAGAGCAAAAAATACAATAGAACTAAAGGATAAACCCAACATACGTTACACATTTGTACTGTAATTTCCCAGTCAGTTTTGTGAATTGAATCCTGTTACCCCCCTCCTCCTCCTCCCCCTCATTATCATCATCATCCAATATCTACTCCATCTCCTCCAGTAACATTTTTTTTTAAATCACATTTTGTTTGAACACTTGTTGTTGATACAATATGTCTGGTATTGGAAACCTGAAAGTGTCCTTGAGTTAAAACAATACTTTTCATTGCCCTGGAAAATCACTGTACAAAATAAATAAGCTATAGCCAAAATACGTGCAATAAATACCATATATAATAGCGTGACATTGTATTTTGCACAACAATTACAATATGCATTTTTCTCCCTATCTTTGCCACAGAAGGACATTTTCACAACTTCACTTCGGTCTTTTACATAAACATCACATCTCTCTTTGAATCCATACAATACCATTGAGGAGTAGACCAGTATGTATGTATAAAGCATCTCAGAGTGCTGATCCTAGGACCAGGTCCCCCCTGTCCATAACATCGTATTCATTAGGATCTAAAAGACAAGACTGATCATAGATCAGCATTCCTACTCTGAGACACAATGTAAACTATTACAAAAACATATTCCTTAAAAAGTATTCTAAAATGGATGTTATTGGTTTACATTACAGCAAATATGTATAAAAATTGTCTATCAAATCATTCTACAACAAAACTAATCTGGGTAATAAACAAGAATATTGATGTTAAAACCCTTCTTTCAAAGATGACATGATATACATTACGGACAATAGATAATGTATTTAAAATAATTGAAATCACTTTAAAACATTTAAAAAGGCTCGAGTCTCAAACTAACCCCACTTCTTGTCCCAAGTTGAAGATTGTCATCTTTAGTTTCAATAACATCTTTTTACAGTATACCTGGCTGTCTCAATACTCCAAAATGACTTACTTTTTTTCCCTTTAACCTTTTCCTTCATCTCCTTTCCTTAATCACTGATAGGTGAATGGACTCAAATCAATGGCACTCGTGTGAGTTTCCGACTTTCCTTAGCTAACGAGGCAATGCTATTTCTCTCCACAACCCAGACGCACAGCCGCCAGAGATGAACAATTCTAAAAACAATCTTCTCTGCTTCAACAAATTCGATTTGTCAAACGATGCACTTTGCTGTTCTTCAAGTGCCACGGTCTTGAGTCGTCAGAAGAATTCTAAAGTTCCACATTAGCTACAAGGCTTTCAGGAAAGGTACACTTCATTTGACATGTCCAGCCTGAACGGCCATCACGGACACAAGGACACAGGATAAGAAACTACTTCCAACTATTGAGACACAGCCTATAGAACTTGAACATCGCTTGAACAGTGAGATCATAAAACAAAGACTTGAAAACATCATGGACCTGGTTACTTGTTCTACATTTTTTGTTCTTAGACCCATCTGAAATGCTACAAACATATTGTAAATATATTTCATATCTTCAAAACGTGCTACAAAAAGGCAACAAGACCTACTATAGTGCATATTCTAGTATTGCTACGATAACTATATCTATCTACAACAACTAGATAACTAAAGTATAATGCGAAAATGATAAATATAAAATCAAACTTCTATATGGTTACATCTCTAAAGATGCCTCGGCTCGGAAAACTGATAAGTCCTTTGATGAACAGTAGCCATAAATCAGGGCAGAATTGAATCCAGGGACGGTATAGACTCTATACTATAGAGTAAACCTCTGTAAGGACCAAATACGTTACACCCTGTACGAATGTGATTCTTTAAAAATACTGGTGTGAATAATCATTTCTTAAAACCTTTTAATATGCTTCAAATATGCAAAGTTCTGTTTGGACGGTTTGCCTGCTCAACAATGGTTGTCGAGGGATGTCCCATCGACCCAATACCCTGGCTGGCTATTGGTTGGTAACTCTTTTTGTGTTTGGTCCAATCATCACACAAAAGAGCCGGCCAGAGATCCTGGTCCAGTTGTCTCACAGAATAACTGGAGATCGAAGTTCATTACTTTCATTACTATAGATATGCTGTTAGATAATGAATGGTATACAGTATGACAGCCACACTGTTGATGATATAGACCGTCTCCACTTGGGCCCACTACTTAGATCACTCAAGTTGGGAGGAACCAAGAACAGTGGTTAGTTGTCATGTTCTCTTTAAAAAATAATACTGTGAGTGAAGCAGAGGCAGAATTAACAAAATTTAAATGGGAATGGACTACAAACATGTTTACTACACCATAAAAAAAAGAGTAGAGGACAGAATGAGTTTCATCTTAACCCTGGGTTACTTGGTGGAGCCTGGGGAGAGACTTAATGCTTCTTGGCTGGCGATTTGGCTTGGGACGTGGTTGGAGATATGGCTGGCGATTTGGCTTGGGACGTAGTTGGAGATATGGCTGGCGATTTGGCTTGGGACGTAGTTGGAGATATGGCTGGCGATTTGGCTACGATCTTGGTTGAGGACGGAGATTTGGCTGAGGCCTTGGAGGGGCTACTGTGGCAGGGGGTGACCTTAACATGGATGAACAGAGAAGCGGGTGACAGGCTGGAACCATCGACCTTCAGCAGGTGGACATGACGGTAACCTGGGGGTGAGAAGGCAGAGGTGAAAGATCAGAAAAACTGATTTATTGGCTCTAGTCTAAACAGTAAGATATGTTATTTTGACACACTCACACACCTGTGCGGAGGCTGGTGAAGGGCAGAGTGAACTGTCCCAGGAAGTCGTTTCTGGAGGTGAAGTCGTGGTCCTCCACCATGAAGCGCACCAGAGCCAGCTCAGGGACATGCAGAGTGAAGTTGAAGGTACAGTCCCACCGAGGGTTAAACCCTGACAAACCATAGGAAAGGGGAAGATTGAAGGGTTCAACGCAAAACATTTTTCATGGATCTTCTATTCGTACTTCAGGTTTGGGCTCAATTCTATTTCAATTGGAATTTCAGTTTATTCAGTCAATTGAAATGTAGTTGATAACGTAGGTTCAATCAGTAAGGCTGGCCTGAATGGATAGCTCACTCTACTTCTTTCAGTAAGCACAATACAATTCACACTGCTTCCTCTTCTACTGCATGTGCATAGCGGGAATGTCCATGTAACTGACAAAATAAAGGAAACACCAAAATAGGGCATTGGGCCTCCACGAGCCAGAACAGCTTCAATGCACCTTGGCATAGGTTCTACAAGTGCCTGGAACTCTATTGGAGGGATGCAACGCCATTCTTCCATGATAAATTCCATAATTTGGCGTTTTGTTGATGGTGGTGGAAAACACTGTCTCAGGCGCCGCTCTAGAATCTCACATAAGTGTTTAATTGAGTTGAGATCTGGTGGCTGAGACGGCCATGGCATATGGTGTACATTTCTTTCATGCTCATCAAACGATTCAGTGACCATTCGTGCCCTGTGGATGGGGGCATTGTCATTCTATCGGGGCATAGCCATGGTAACCAAAGTAATGTCCAAAATAATGCCCTACCTAGCATTTTATAAATTACCCTAAGCATGATGGGATTTTAATTGCTTAAATAACTCAGGAACCACACCTGTGTGGAAGCACCTGCTTTCAATATACTTTGTTTCCCTCATTTACTCAAGTGTTTCCATTATTTTGGCAGTTACCTGTATACACTGAGTGTACAAAATAATAGGGACACCTTCCTAATATTGAGTTGCACCCCGTTCCCCTCAGCCTCAATTCATTGGGGCATGGATTCTACAAGTTGTCGAAAGCATTCCACAGGGATGCTGGCCCATGTTGACTCCAATGCTTCCCACAGTTGTGTCAAGTTGGCTGGATATCCTTTGGGTGGTGGACCATTCTTGATGCACACGGAAAACTTGTTGAGCATTAAAAACCCAGCATCTATGCAGTTCTTGACACTCAAACCGGTGTGCCTGGAACCTACTACCATACCCCGTTCAAAGGCACTTAAATCTTCTGTCTTGCCCATTCACCCTCTGAATGGCACACATACACAATCCATGTCTCAATTATCTTAAGGCTTAAAAATCCTTCTTTAACATGCCCCCTCCCCTTCATCTACACTGATAAGGAATCATAGCAGTCTATGTCATGAAAATAGTTAGTGTTTACAAACACTATTATCATTGGCATAGTCTCTACTCTCCTCTCCTCATCAGCATGTCATTCCTCCTCTTTTCTATTAGCCATGTGCAGAATGTCATTGAACTATTTACCTTATAGCATATGAGCACGGAACAATAATTGCACATTCCTCACGCTTGCTGTTTAACCTATGGGCACACTCTTGCAATTATCACCTTCTCTCCCTCAGCCAATGGGCATAAATCTATGGCGCATAAATCTTGGGATGTATTTATATGTCAAACTTGCCCATGTTCTCTTACAGTTCATAGGAACTCCTTACTCCCAGAAATGATCAAAATAATTAGATTTTTGTGTTGTTTTTTTGTTAGGTTAACACATAAATTGATTAATAAAATTTGCTAAATTTGCTGTTCTACAGGTGGTGTCGGGGCAAGTAAAGAGAAATGGAGTAGGTCCTAGGGCTGTTACGATGAACGTATTACCGCCACACCGGCGGTCACGAGCCATGATGGCAGTCAAATTCCACGAGACCATTTAGTCACGGTAATTAGGCTTCTTTAAGCTCTGATGCTGCTGATGGTCATTAGTAGCCTACCAAACTTGCTAACTGGCTGGTACTCAGCACTCTATTGTCCCTCTAATCACGCTGACATCAATGTAAATCAAAAATCTAATCAAACACTTCATGAGAGCTCATGAGCTCATGTTGCGCAACATTTCTATAGGCTATGCAATTGCGTGAGAAAACAGTGATGGCTTCTATTAAAAAGAGGAGGATCTCATCAGCTTTTTATAGGCTAGGCCTACAATATTTATTTATCAACTTTCCTAATACAGATGAAGTCAGATGTTTACATACACTTAGGTAATTTTTCCAACAATTGCGAAAGGTGCAAATTAATCCCAGAATAACAGCAAAGGACCTTGTGCTGGAGAAAACAGGTACAAAATGATCTACAGTCGTGGCCAAAAGTTTTGAGAATGACATAAATATTAATTTCCACAAAGTTTGCTGCTTCAGTGTCTTTAGATATTTTTGTCAGATGTTACTATGGAATACTGAAGTATAATTACAAGCATTTAATAAGAGTCAAAGGCTTTTATGGACAATTACACGAAGTTGATGCAAAGAGTCAATATTTGCAGTGTTGACCCTTCTTTTTCAAGATCCGCCCTAGCATAGTCAATTAACTTCTGGGCCACATCCTGACTGATGGCAGCCCATTCTTGCATAATCAATGCAGGTAGGAGACCTGCGCAAACTCCCTGTGCTCACCGTTGGGCTAGAGAGACCGGGCAGACACCGTGTTATGCTATGGAGCGGAGCGCACAGTGTTTCCATTGCGGGTGCATAGCCCGGTGCGGTTCATACCAGTCCTTCGTATTGGCCGGGCTAGAGTGGGCATCGAGCCAGGTAAGCTTGGGCAGGCTCGGTGCTCAAGAGCTCCAGTGCGCCTGCACGGTCCGGTCTATCCAGAGCCACCTCCACACACCAGTCCTCCGGTACCAGCTCCCCGCACCAGGCTTCCTGTGCGTGTCCTCAATCCTGTAGCACCAGTTCCAGCACAACGCACCAGGCCTTCTGTGCGCCTCGCCTGTTCAGCACAGCCAGAGCCTTCCTTCCTCCTGCGCTGTCGGAGTCTCTCGCCTGTTCAGCACAGCCAGAGCCTTCATTCCCTCCTGCGCTACTGGAGTCTCCTGTCTGTTCAGCGCTATCAGAGCCTTCCTTCCCTCCTGCGCTGTCGGAGTCTCCCGCCTGTTCAGCGCTATCAGAGCCTTCCTCCTCTATAGCGCTGCCGGAGCCTCCTGCCTGTTCGGAGCAGCCTGAGCTGCCAGTCTGCAAGGAGCTGTCAGTCTGCAAGGAGCTGTCAGTCTGCAGGGTGCTGTCAGCCTGCATGGAGCAGTCAGAGCTGTCAGTCTGCATGACGCAGCCAGAGCTGTCAGTCTGCAAGGAGCTGCCAGTCTGCAAGGAGCTGTCAGCCTGCATGGAGCTGCCAGAGCTGTCAGTCTACAAGGAGCTGCCAGAGCTGTCAGTCTACAAGGAGCTGTCAGTCTGCATAGAGCTGCTAGATCCGCCAGTCAGCCACGATCTTCTAGATCTGCCAGTCAACCAGATTCTTCCAGATCTGCCAGTCAACCAGTCTCTTCCAGATCTGCCAGTCAACCAGTCTCTTCCAGATCTGCCAGTCAACCAGTCTCTTCCAGATCTGCCAGTCAACCAGTCTCTTCCAGAACTGCCAGTCAACCAGTCTCTTCCAGATCTGCTAGTCAACCAGAATCTTCCAGATCCGCCAGCCAGCCAGGATCTACCGGAGCCTACTACCTGCCTGAGCTTCATCTCAGTACTGGGCTTCCTCTCAGTACTGGGCTTCCTCTCAGTACTGGGCTTCCTCTCAGTACTGGGCTTCCTCTCAGTACTGGGCTTCCTCTCAGTACTGGGCTTTCTCTCAGTACTGGGCTTCCCCTCAGTCCCGAGCTGCCCCTCAGCCCCGAGCTGCCCCTCAGCCCCGAGCTGCCCCTCAGCCCCGAGCTGCCCCTCAGCCCCGAGCTGCCCCTCAGTCCCGAGCTGCCCCTCAGTCCCGAGCTTCCCCTCAGTCCCGAGCTGCCTCAGTCCCGAGCTGCCCCTCAGTCCCGAGCTGCCCCTCAGTCCCGAGCTGCCCCTCAGTCCCGAGCTTCCCCTCAGTCCCGAGCTGCCCCAGTCCCGAAGCTGCCCCTCAGTCCCGAGCTGCCCCTCAGTCCCGAGCTGTCCCTCAGTCCCGAGATGCCCCTCAGTCACGAGCTGCTCCTCAGTTCTGTGGGGTTCTGGGTGAGGACTATTAGGCCATGGTCGGCGGCGAGGGTGGATTATCCCAGGACGCGAAGGGGAAGAACTAGGACATTAATGGAGTGGGGTCCACGTCCCGAGCCGGAACCGCCACCATGGACAGACGCCCACCCGGACCCTCTCTATGGTTTGCGGTGCGTCCAGGAGTCCGCACCTTAGGGGGGTTCTGTCACGCCTTGGTCTTAGTATTTTGTGTTTTCTTTAATTATTAGATCAGGCCAGGGTGTGACATGGGTTTATGTTATATTGTATGTTCGTATTGGGGTTTGTAGTTTTGGGATCGCGGCTGATTAGGGGTGTTGTATAGGCTTGTCTGCCTGAGGCGGTTCTCAATCAGAGTCAGTTGATTCTCGTTGTTTCTGATTGGGAACCGTATTTAGGTAGCCTGGTTTCGCTTTGTATTTCTTGGGGGAATGTTCCTGTCTCTGTGTAGTTTCACCAGATAGTCTGTAATTAGGTTTCACGTTCCGTTTGTTGTTTTGTATTTTGTATCGTTATTTCATGTGTCATTTTTTTTCTATTAAAGTCATGAGTAACCACTACGCTGCATTTCGGTCCGACTCTCTTTCGACAAACGAAGAATGCCGTTACAGAACATTATGTATTTTTTCCTTTATACATTTTCCTGACATCCAAAAGTACTCGTTACATTTTGACAGGAAAATGGTCCAACTCACACACAAAATCTCTGGTCCTCCCTAATGCCTCTGATCTGGCAGATTCATTAAACACAAATGCTTAGTTTGTAAATGTTGTCGGAGTGTTGGAGTGTACCTGGTTTGTTTAATATAAGGAATTTAAAATGATTTATACTTTTACTTTTGATACTTAAGTACATTTAAAACCAAATACTTTTAGACTTTTACTCAAGTTGTATTTTATTGGGTGATTTTTACTTTTACTTGAGTAATTTTCTATGAAGGTATCTTTACTATTACTCAAGTATGACAATTGAGTACTTTTTCCACCACTGAAAAAATGTAGAAAAAGTCAAGGGGTCTGAATACTTTCCAAATGCACTGTATATTTACCATTGTTGTCAACGCGGGGGGACATCTTCTTGTTGTTGTCGATGGGAACGCCATGGGTCTCCACCCACACCTGAGGGTCCACGATGGAGCTGGGTTTATCCCACTCTGGCTTGGGAAGCTGCTGGGCTGAAATCACCTGCATGGGATTGGTTATAATGGGATTGGGGAAAAACAGGAATGGGACAAACGGGATTGTGAGAAATAGCATTAGAGAAAAGTGAGGCATTGATTTTAATTCCTATACATTGCATTTATTTTTTGCGAGTCTGAACTTGTTACCTTCTCAATGGCCTCTTGGCGGATTGACAAAGTCGTATAGAACTGCGTTAAATTGGATTGATTTGGGGGGCTGTCGGGAAATCCAGGAACGCCCACTTACCCGTATGGTGAGGAGGGTGGGGTCGTGTCCGGGTCCTCCCCCCGTGTTCTCGGGGTTGAAGTTGCAGTCAGGGCGGGTCAGAAAGGAGGGCTTGAGGACGTATCCGCAAAGGCCGTTGGGTAAAAAGCGCCCCCGGTTCAAGTCCATCTCTTCCCCTGCCGTCTGGAAGTTCAGCGCCACTGGAGAAACAAATATTTCAGTTACTAACTGTGAATTAGTGTGTTGATTTAAAGCCTAGACATTAGCCAGATCATCTGCCTGCCACAAAGAGTATTTTAGCGCATTACAGGACATACTGTAGGTTATTACTGGATAATCACTGTGGTTTAGAGTTACAGTGTATTGTGCTTTATTTATCTGTCTAAGTAATGAGAGAATTTATGTTATCCATTAGAGTGTAATAGAATTCTGGAATATTGCTCTTGTTGGGATCTTATTTTTCAGAGTAAATAACTCACGGATACTAGAGAAGCTTTAACCAAGTTGAATTCTTCCCAAAGGTTCTGTACAGCTGTAATCAGACAGCAAAACATTTCTCTCCATTGGTTATATACATCCTACTTAAAGACACTCCCTCTCTCCAATCCTTCTTATGGCTTAACAGGAAAAGAGTAACAAGATCCCAAACCCTTATTACTCCCTTTAGGTGACCTGTCCTCACCTCCTGACCTCAACCCCTCCTTCATCTAATCCACAGATGTCCATCTGTCTTTCCTGTATCAACACGGTGCTCTGCTCCCGTCCCCCAACACATTCCAACACTTTCCACAGCTATCTGTCCTTCTACAGAGACATAAAACCCAGTCTCTTTCATTTCCTGTCATTCATTTCCAATCTCAATGATCAATGTTTAGCCGATTCCAACACTCTGTAATGGAGTGTATGGCACTGACCAGTGTCGCAACACACATTCTCCAACACAATCCGGAATTCACAAATACTATCAAATCTGGCAACTAACATTGGCCTCTCACTGAGGAACAGGGTACCTGGTAAACACTGTTTCACAGTTCTGAGACGGGCCATACTAACCATATTTCCTGAAAACACGCTATGAAAGTAGATATGTTACATTTTGCTGTTTGTGGCGTTCTACTTTCATAGCGTACTGTAGGGAATATAATCTGGCAACTTCAGAGAGTGGTTACAATGTTCTGACCAATCTGGCAACCGCCGTTCCACATATCCTGGGGGTCGTAGTTGGAGGACTGCAGGCGTTGTCCTGAGGGATATATTCTGCTCAACTGATGGCTGTTGTGACGGACAAAATGCTTCCCTGCAGGAGGGGGAGAAAGAAGGAGGGCAAGGGTAGTTAAAACACTGGCAAAAGGGAAAAACAGAGAAGCCTATGTGGTGAACAAGGTTGTGTTCATTAGGGCAGGAAGGGTCCAGGTAGACCCTTCATGTTTCAATCTGTTTTCTTCCATTTGGTGCCTAATGAACACAGCCCAGGTGTCTTGTCTTCCCAATAGGGAATCAACAGGGCCTGCAGAAAAATAGCCTAGTGTACATATTCATTATTATTATTATTATTTATTGGACTTGATTGGACCCAAAGGGCTTTAAATTGTAAGGGGGAAGCTCATCTCATCCACCACCAATGTTTAGCACCCACTTGGATGATGCACGGCAACCAATTTGCACCAGACTACACATCAACTATCAGGTGCAGAGGTGAGGAGTGATATATGCCAATTAGGAATGAGGAGGATAATTAGGTGGCCGGGTTGGGCAATTAGCCAGGTCACCAGGGTTAACACCTTACAATAAGTGCCATGCAATTTTTAATAACCACAGAGAGTCAGGACACCCGTTTAACGTCCCATCCGAAAGACACCAAACTACTCAAGGCGATGTCCCCACCACTGCCCTGGGGCATCTCTGTATATATCAATGATGTTGCTCTTGCTGCGGGCGATTCCCTGATCCACCTCTACGCAGACGACACCATTCTGTATACTTCTGGCCCTTCCTTGGACACTGTGCTATCTAACCTCCAAACGAGCTTCAATGCCATACAACACTCCTTCCGTGGCCTCCAACTGCTCTTAAACGCTAGTAAAACCAAATGCATGCTTTTCAACCGTTCGCTGCCTGCACCCGCACGCCCGACTAGCATCACCACCCTGGATGGTTCCGACCTAGAATGTGGACATCTGTAAGTACCTAGGTGTCTGGCTAGACTGTAAACTCTCCTTCCAGACTCATATCAAACATCTCCAATCTAAAATCAAATCTAGAGTCGGCTTTCTATTCTGCAACAAAGCCCCCTTCACTCACGCCGCCAAACTTACCCTAGTAAAACTGACTATCCTACCGATCCTCGACTTTGGCGATGTCATCTACAAAATAGCTTCCAATACTCTACTCAGCAAACTGGATGCAGTTTATCACAGTGCCATCCGTTTTTTTTTTTACTAAAGCACCTTATACCACCCACCACTGCGACCTGTATGCTCTAGTCGGCTGGTCCTCGCTACATATTCGTCGCCAGACCCACTGGCTCCAGGTCATCTACAAGTCCATGCTAGGTAAAGCTCCGCCTTATCTCAGTTCACTGGTCACGATGGCAACACTGACCATCCCTAAAGCCAACACCTCATTTGGCCGCCTTTCCTTCCAGTTCTCTGCTGCCTGTGACTGGAACGATTTGCAAAAATCTCTGAAGTTGGAGACTTATCTCCCTCACCAACTTCAAACATCTGCTATCTGAGCAGCTAACCGATTGCTGCAGCTGTACATAGTCTATCGGTAAATAGCCCACCCAATTTACCTACCTCAACCCCATACTGTTTTTATTTATTTACTTTTCTGCTCTTTTGCACACCAGTATTTCTACCTGCACATGACCATTTGATCATTTATCACTCCAGTGTTAATCTGCTAAATTGTAATTATTCGCCTACCTCCTCATGCCTTTTGCACACAATGTATATAGACTCTTTTTTTCTTTTTTCTCACTGTGTTATTGACTTGTTTATTGTTTACTCCATGTGTAACTTTGTGTTGTTGTCTGTTCACACTGCTATGCTTTATCTTGGCCAGGTCGCAGTTGTAAATGAGAACTTGTTCTCAACTAGCCTACCTGGTTAAATAAAGGTGAAATAAATCAAATAAAAACATTGGGATCTCCTTATACCAGGGGAGTGCCCCCTACTGGCCCTCCAACACCACTTTCAGCAGCATCTGCTCTCCTATCCAAGGACTGACCAGAACCTACCCTCTAGGCTTCAGAGGCAAGCCAGCGGTGGGATGCAGGGTGGTATGCTGCTGGCGCACGTGGGTGTGTGCGCATGTGGGTCCATGTGTTTTTGTTTTCATACAATGTTAACTAACAGAGTAGCCTGTTGATGTAATTGGCTAAGTGTGTAGAGTAGACTAATTGTACTCTTGAGCTTTTACTGAACAATTATCTTTCGGGAGCTATTAGGTTACTCTGTTAATTAGCATTGTATGTAAACACACACACACACACACGTAAGCAAACACACACACACACAAAGCCCCCCCCCACACAAACACACACTCTACATACCTGATTCTTTGACGTGTTTGAGGGCTTCGCTCTCGGAGAAGGAGGACATCTCTGTAGGGGGTTTCTTTGCTGCCTGGTCAAAGCCTTTAAAGGGAACACTGCGTGTGTACACCACCAGGTCTGACAGCTCTGGACTCAGCTTAGAGACACCCGGCTAAGGAGGTGTACACACACGCACGCACACACACACACACACACACACACACACACACACACACACACACACACACACACACACACACACACACACACACACACACACACACACACACACACACACACACACACACACACACACACACACACAGGGTGGGGAAGAGAGAGTAGGAAGCAGAGAGAGAAAGGAAAGGCAAAGTTACTAGTACTACATGAGATCAGCAAATAAGCGGATTCAGCAAGAAAGACAGACAAAAGACGCACGCACACACACACACACACACACACACACACACACACACACACACACACACACACACACACACACACACACACACACACACACACACACACACACACACACACACACACACACACACACACACACACACACCTACCTTCTTCTCCTCCTTCTTTTGCTCTCTGCATGGCTACACTCACACTCCTCCGAGGAGCTGAGGTCTGAAGAACTGGAGGAGCTCTCCAGCTCCACCACTCTCTCCTTCTTCCCCTTCACCAGGATCTTCCCTTTCAGCGCCTACATACACACATGTAAAAACAGACGGATAAAACACACAGACTTTGGCTATCCATGAACTCACATACGTATAGGCAGGTACAAGTGCACACACACACACACACACACACACACACACACACACACACACACACACACACACACACACACACACACACACACACACACACACACACACACACACACACACACACACACACACACACACACGCGCGCGCACACACATTTGAAATACTTTATTTGAATCCACCAATCAAATTTACATTAAAAAAGATCCCTGTATGCATGGCACTGAAGGGTACAGAAAGCACCTCATTCATTCAGCTAGGCTGCCCACGACAGCTGAAACAGAGCAGCAGCTAGCCAACTGATTTGCCCTAGTTTGTGTCAGACCCACAATCTGAAGGCCAAGCACCGCAAGCCAGTGTACGTGGCCGAGACTACCAAATATCAGCGCCACCAGCTTGCACCTACACCCAAGGCTGTCCAAGCGTGCCACGTGGGGCTGTTATTTAAGAAGCTTTGTCGCCAAAGGCCTGCTCCACGTAGCCGTCAAATGAGCAATCCACTTCCAAAATGGGCACCTCCCTCTGCCCTCCCCCACAACAACAACATCTGGCGTATTTGGCACACAGGAAAACACATCATTATGTACATCAAACCAGCTTCCTCTTACACAATAATGTTTATGGATGTGTGCTGTTGGTGAGACTACCTGTCTCACTTTACTGGCTATCAGGTATTTTCTACAATGTAGAAAATAGTAAAAATAAATAAAAACCCTGGAATGAGTAGGTGTGTCCAAACTTTGGACAGGAACTGTATATGATATGGGTATTATTTGAACTGGCTAGCCAGCTAACTTAACGTTAGCTCCCTAGCTAACAAGCTTCAAACTAACCAAAACATTGTTTAGAAAGTTGTTTTTAGTTGCCTGGTTTGATAAATTGACATATACCAAACAAATTTCTAAACGGATGGGTTTATTGGTGTTAAAATACACCAGTTATGCTATTTTGGACCACTAAAGGCTGGTTTATACTAAGCCTATCGACAAGTCTATAAAGAGTTGTCGCAGTGACATCATGAACATTCTATTGTAGACTGACATCGAACTTGTCGTTGTCGTTATGACAAAGTTATGACACAAAAACGACAGGCTGAAAGACATCAGCAGCCCAATAGAATGTTCATGATGTCACTGCGACAACTGTTTATAGATATGTTGACAGACTTAGTATAAACCAACCTTTAGTCTTGAAATCTTTGTTTGTTTAGTACACTACCGTACTCACTCTTTTTAGCACATGGCCTCACATGTGACTCCTTAAAGAGATGGGCGGGGCCAAGGCTTAAGAGGGTGTGAACGATGCTGAATGAATGTAAACAAAGAAGAGCTCTCCAGTAGGTGTACCAAAACATTCAAGGGCAATTTTCTCAAATGCCCAGTAAATTGAAATGTTGCCAGTCAAATGTCCTGCGCCACATTTTCCCAACGGAAAACCTGACACACACACACTCCTGATGTTGTAAGAAAGGAATGTCAGATGGGCCCACCCAAGCCATAGCAGAGTTCAATATTGTTATTATTCAATAAGCCATTGTTTACAAACGCTAGCTTTTCAATTGTGGACGACAATTGCTAAAACTCAAAAACAGGAAGTGGTGAGGAATTTGAATCTGAAATGTACTTCAAGTTAATCCTCACTAGTGACTAAGAGCCAATGAGTGAGCAGCTATTTTAAGAATGAATAACGAAATTCCATTCAAAGCAGTCTTTCTAAGGAGCAGAGCAGAGAGGAGTGTGTGTGTCTGTTCTTGGCTGGAAGGAGGAGAGACAGAGACTGAGAGAGAGAGAGAGAGATGAAGAGATATTCTGGCAAATTTATTACGATATTTGTGTGGAAGAAAACACATCACTGTTTATGGCGGTAATGACAGCGATTGGGTCTCGAGCTTTGAACCCATCCTTTTTTGCGAGATCACAAGTCAAAAAGTTTGAGAACCACTGCATTATAGAATTGTAGCAGTGTGGTGTAGTGTAGAATAGGAATGTATAGTAGTAGCATAGCAGTAGTCCCCACCTCTGGTGAGGGCAGGCACTGGAGCTGCTGTTCATTGAGGGGCTTGGTGAGCAGCTTGTCCCCCAGGATGGAGCGCAGGTGTCGGGCCATGACCGCCTGCTGCTCCACACTGCAGTGGTTCTCAATGGACAGGATTAGAGGGTACGGAGACGCCTGGAAGATGAGACGGCAACGGAAGAGAAGAAGGTGGAGGGGGGGGAGAGGGAAGTTATTACACCTTAATTCGGAACAGATATTTTTGGTGCCAGAGTTTGGTCCAGTGGTAGTGTTGCCGACTCTCAACCACGCATCACCCTTGGCGATGGATCGAATTCTGTCTGGGACACTCTCCTATCTGTCTAACCTAACCCTCTATATACATATATAGAGAGAGAGGAAAAAAAAGACAAATGTAATATTTGTTTCGGTCTATACCTAAACATATACCAGTAGCTAGTAATCTTCCAAACTAGTCTAAACTAGTCTAATGTGGGGGGTTAAAAATGACAAAATACAATACACAGTCATTAAAATGAATGGCATTGGACTGCTAATGGACTATTGGAATTTACTTTGAAGGCGTACTCGGCGATGGTCTCGATGACTTCTGTGAAGGGCACTTTGGAGGTGAGTGTGTGACCGTGGTAGATGACCGGCTCCCCTTTGTCCCCATCCCAACAGTCTAACTCCACACAGCGACAGCCTTGGTTCAGAGCCCTGGGACAGAGGAAACACACGTTAACGCACACACACACACGTTACCATACATGCGATGTTAACACAAACACACACAGTATACACACACAGACTTAAAACACATGTATAGAGTGTGTTTTGTGGTGCTCAATATAAGGTGATGTGGTGTTTGTGTGTTTACGTGTGTACGTCTATGCCTGTGAATGTGTGAGCGCATACATTTCCATACATGTGTGTGTTCACCTGATATAAGACTCCGTGCTGCTGTAGCCAGTAACCTGGTCACTGGTGAGGTAGGTGTTGTGTGAGGAGGAGATGAAGTAGTGGGCCAGAGATCTGGTCATGTCCTGGTACACCCGGGCGTGGTCCGGGTCAAACACATTGTTCTCCTTGGACAGCATGTACATGGTGAAACCATTGGGCGTCATGTACCCATTCTTCTGGGCTGTGCAGGGTATAGGCACATGGTTGGTATGGGAGTGATAGAAAAAAAAAACATACCAAAATATACATCGATTTGCTTGTGTTAATGTACAGTAGGTACAACAATTATTTCATTTGGATACATTTTGGGGACAATAAGGTGAGCTGAAGGTAGAAATAGTATGGAGGAAGTGAGAAAAGGTCTATATTCCAATCTAAAAAGACCCTACCTCCCTTAACTTTTGGCCATACAGGTAGCTTAGCACTTAGTGTACCTTAGCGCGTAGCTTAGCACTTAGCGTAGTGTAGCAATTAGCATAGTGTAGCACTAGCGTAGCTTACAACTTAGAGTAGAGTAGCACTTAGCATAGCTAAAATAACATTTTAGCTTCACTTAATGCTAACTAAGTAGCACTGAGTATTGCTTAGCACAACCATTAGCATGTAAGCGTACCCCACTCATTGAGCTCGTAGGTGAGGATCAGACTCTGAGCGTGGATCAGCGAGGAGTCCTCTCCCTGGTCTTTCAGGAAGTCCTTCAGGTCCACGGTGGAGAGCACACAGCCGTTCGCCGAGTAGCGGCTAAAAACGGCGTCCAGGTCTGGCCGCCGCAACAGCTCCCTACAGAACACCTCGATTTCCCCGTGGTCCAGACGACCGTCACACGACCGGTCACACTTCTGATGGGAGGAGGGCGGGAATATTTCCAAAGGGATCAAGTCAATGGATGAACATGATCGAAGTTATTGTTTCAAGGCAAGCTAATAAAATGGTCACAGTCATCATTTTCAATGTCATTTTAATGAGTCAATTGGAGCTGCATGAATTGAATCAAAAAAGATCAAACAAGCCATGGGATTGAATTTGGAACTACAGCTGAAACGTTACTGAAATGCAACTGACTCCAACCATAGATGAACGTTTTCAAAGTCTTGCCCTCTGAGTATGATGTATCAGTTGCAGACATACAGTATCATTTGAAATGAGCTATTTCCGGACGACAGGACAGAAACAAATATTTGAGAAGTAAGGACAATGCAGTGTGATGCTAATCTATATCCAATGTTTCCCCTACCATAGGCTAGGTCGGGCTCCCCCCTTTCTAAAAGAGTTTGGCATCTTTGGCAATTTTGGTACCAGTGAGCTTGGGTGTTGCTATAGGGCTGGAAATTAATCTAGGGGAAATAATGTCTATGGTCTGCTCACCTTAAAGAGGTTGCGCGCATACTCTTCATTTAGGTCGATGTTGATCATGGTGAGCAGCCCCTGGACCTCCTCGTAGCTCAGCTTCTCGTCATGGTTCAGGTCGGCCCGTTTCAGATAGCCACGGATCCAGGTGACCACACGCAGTCAAGGACAACAGTGGACAGATTAAACTACAGCACCCTCTCCACATGACAGTCAAAAGGGCTGCTTTGGATCATCCAAGGATGTACTGCACATCAGTGGGTGGTGAATGGAGGGAGTTCAGACCAATATGTCAAATGCTTTATTACGTAATAATGGGCATGACGCCTCTGAAAACATACTGTATATCCACGTCGTTACCATTATCATCATCATCTAGGGTCTCTCTCTCTCGCTCGCTCTCTATCTATATATATATATATATAAACTCAGCAAAAAAATAAACGTCCCTTTTTCAGGGCACTGTCTTTCAAGGTTAATTCGTAAAAATCCAAATAACGTCACAGATCTTCATTGTAGAGGGTTTAAACACTGTTTCCCATGCTTGTTCAATGAACCATAAAGACGTAATGTCATCTGCGTGAACGTGCCTTAGGCATGCTGCAAGGAGGCATGAGGACTGCAGATGTGGCCAGGGCAATGTTCGTACTGTGAGACTCCTAAGACAACGCTACAGGGAGATGGGACGAACAGCTGATCATCCTCGCAGTAACAGACCACATATAACAACACAGGATCGGTACATCCGAACATCACACCTGCGGGACAGGTACAGGATGGCAACAACAACTGCCTGAGTTACACCAGGAACAAACAATCCCTCCATCAGTGCTCAGACTGTCCGCAATAGGCTGAGAGAGGCTGGACTGAGGACTTGTAGGCCTGTTGTAAGGCAGGTCCTCACCAGACATCACTGGCAACAATGTTGCATAGGGGCACAAACCCACCGTCGCTGGACCAGACAGGACTGGGAAAAAGTGCTCTTCACTGACGAGTCGCGGTTTTGTCTCACCAGGGGTGATGGTCGGATTCGCGTTTATCGTCAAAGGAATGAGCGTTACACCGAGGCCTGTACTCTGGAGCGGGATCGATTTGTAGGTGGAGGGTCCGTAATGGTCTGGGGCGGTGTGTCACAGCATCATCAACCTGAGCTTGTTGTCATTGCAGGCAATCTCAACGCTGTGCGTTACAGGTACGACATCCTCCGCCCTCATGTGGTACCCTTCCTGCAGACTCATCCTGACATGACCCTCCAGCATGACAATGCCACCAGCCATACAGGTCTTTCTGTGCATGATTTCCTGCAAGACAGGAATGTCACTGTTCTGCCATGGTCAGTGAAGAGCCCGGATCTCAATCCCATTGAGCACGTCCGACCTGTTGGGTCACCCTCCGACCTGTTGGGGCTAGGGCCATTCCCCCCAGAAATGTCTTGCAGGTGCCTTGGTGGAAGAATGGGGTAACATCTCACGGCAAGAACTGGCAAATATGGTGCAGTCCACGAGGAGGAGATGCACTGCAGTACTTAATGCAGCTGGTGGCCAAACCAGATACTGACTGTTACTTTTGATTTTGACCCCCCCTTTGTTTAGGGTCACATTATTCCATTTCTGTTAGTTACATGACTGTGGAACTTGTTCAGTTTATGTCTCAGTTGTTGAATCTTGTTATGTTCATACAAATATTTACACATGTCGTTTGCTGAAAATAAACGCAGTTGACAGTGAGAGGATGTTACCTTTTTTGCTGAGTTTACATAAATATATATACACACAAGACCGTTGAAAAGTTTGGGGTCACTTAGAAATGTCCTTGTTTTTGAAAGAAAGCACATTTTTTGTCCATTAAAATAACATCAAATTGATCACAAATACAATGTCGACATTATTCATGTTGTAAATGACTATTGTAGCTGGAAACGGCAGATATTTTATGGAATAGTTTATCATTTTAAAAGGCTAATTGATTATTAGAAAACACTTTTGCAATTATGTTAGCAGAGCTGAAAACTGTTGTCCTGATTAAAGAAGCAACCAAACTGGCCTTCTTTAGACTAGTTGAGTATCTGGAGCATCGGCATTTGTGGGTTCGATTACAGGCTCAAAATGGCTAGAAACAAAGAACTTGCTTCTGAAACTTGTCAGTCTATTCTTGTTCTGAGAAATTAAGGCTATTCCACTCCCTTCACAGAACAGTGCAAACTGGCTCAAACCAGAATAGAAAAAGGAGTGGGAGGCCCCGGTGCACAACTGAGCAAGAGGACGAGTACATTAGAGTGTCTAGTTTGAGAAACAGACGCCTCACAAGTCCTCAACTGGCAGCGTCATTAAATAGTACCAGCAAAATACCAGTCTCAACGTCAACAGTGAAGAGACGACTCCGGGATGCTGGCCTTTTAGGCAGAGTTCCTCTGTCCAGTCACAACGTCAACAGTGAAGAGACGACTCCGGGATGCTGGCCTTTTAGGCAGAGTTCCTCTGTCCAGTCTCAACGTCAACAGTGAAGAGACGACTCCGGGATGCTGGCCTTTTAGGCAGAGTTCCTCTGTCCAGTCTCAACGTCAACAGTGAAGAGGTGACTCCGGGATGCTGGCCTTCTAGGCAGAGTTCCTCTGTCCAGTCTCAACGTCAACAGTGAAGAGACGACTCCGGGATGCTGGCCTTCTAGGCAGAGCTCCTCTGTCCAGTTTCAACGTCAACAGTGAAGAGACGACTCCGGGATGCTGGCCTTTTAGGCAGAGTTCCTCTGTCCAGTCTCAACGTCAACAGTGAAGAGACGACTCCGGGATGCTGGCCTTTTAGGTAGAGTTCCTCTGTCCAGTCTCAACGTCAACAGTGAAGAGGTGACTCCGGGATGCTGGCCTTCTAGGCAGAGTTCCTCTGTCCAGTCTCAACGTCACCAGTGAAGAGGCGACTCCGGGATGCTGGCCTTCTAGGCAGAGTTCCTCTGTCCAGTCTCAACGTCACCAGTGAAGAGGCGACTCCGGGATGCTGGCCTTCTAGGCAGAGTTCCTCTGTCCAGTCTCAACGTCAACAGTGAAGAGGCGACTCCGGGATGCTGGCCTTCTAGGCAGAGTTCCTCTGTCCAGTCTCAACGTCAACAGTGAAGAGACGACTCCGGGATGCTGGCCTTTTAGGCAGAGTTCCTCTGTCCAGTCTCAACGTCAACAGTGAAGAGACGACTCCGGGATGCTGGCCTTCTAGGCAGAGTTCCTCTGTCCAGTCTCAATGTCAACAGTGAAGAGACGACTCCGGGATGCTGGCCTTCTAGGCAGAGTTCCTCTGTCCAGTCTCAACGTCAACAGTGAAGAGACGACTCCGGGATGCTGGCCTTTTAGGCAGAGTTCCTCTGTCCAGTCTCAACGTCAACAGTGAAGAGACGACTCCGGGATGCTGGCCTTCTAGGCAGAGTTCCTCTGTCCAGTCTCAACGTCAACAGTGAAGAGACGACTCCGGGATGCTGGCCTTTTAGGCAGAGTTCCTCTGTCCAGTCTCAACGTCAACAGTGAAGAGACGACTCCGGGATGCTGGCCTTCTAGGCAGAGTTCCTCTGTCCAGTCTCAATGTCAACAGTGAAGAGACGACTCCGGGATGCTGGCCTTCTAGGCAGAGTTCCTCTGTCCCTTATCTGTGTTCTTTTGCCCATCTTAATCTTTTCTTTTTATTGGCCAGTCTGAGATATGTCTTCTTTGCAACTCTGCCTAGAAGGCCAGCATCCCGGAGTCGCCTCTTCGCTGCTGACGTTGAGACTGACTGGTGTTTTGCGGGTACTATTTAATGAAGCTGCCAGTTGAGGCCCATGGCCACACCCACCACCTAAACCTAATTTTGATCCCGAAAAAAACCTTGTCATCATCATCACCATTTTCATCGTCACCATCAATCATAAAGGATATTTGTCCAGTTTTTCCTTCTGGGTCATGTTCTCCACCCTCTCCTGGAGGGTCCTGATGCCCCTTGCCCAGCGCTGGGCCTCCTCGTCAGTGTGGCACCGCAGGTCCAGACTCTTCCTGGCCCCCTTGAACACCACAGTGAGACACTGGCTCTCGGGAATTGAGCCAGTCAGCTGTCGTAGGGTCTCCGACTGCAAGCCCTCGCGTACACACTCCACGTCCGTGACCGAGACTGAGAGAGGGAGGGAGGGGGGGGGACAAATTAAATGACACCTGTGTGGCTCATTTGGTAGAGCATGGGGCTTGCAATGCCAGGGTTGTGGGTTCAATTCCCATGGGGGACCAGTATAAAGATGTATGCACTCACTACTGACTGCAAGTTGCTCTGGTTAAGAGAGTCTGCTAAATTAAGAAAGCACATTAGGCAAATAGCTGAATTAGCAAACAAGCAATTAGTAATCACACACAATAGAGTGCTATAGGTGTGAATCTTCTGACAGGTCTTCAGGGCACTGCTATCTTTTCTCTTAGTGTGTGTGATTAGGTGGCATCGTTCTGAGAGCAGTAGCTGGACAGCTTCCAAGCACACTATAGACTATTGGTACACACTGGCACACACTACTGAGCCCCTCTCTTCTTCACAAAGGTCTTCATACACATCTCCATTTCAACAAATCGGTTCAAGGAGATTTATTTGAATAGCACTGTTTGTATACCTCCAATTATCACTTTAGTCTTAGGGTATGCACTGACAAGGTAAGATGTTCTGGGGTGGGGGTGCTAATACATTTTCCGGGGGGGGCACCCTCAGCACCCCTACTTCCCGCGGCTATGACGGTATGACAAGGGCACATTATTGACGGGATCATGTAGGCCTATGAACAACAGAGTTCCTAGGATATCTATTTTCTACTGTATCTACAGTGGCCAGTCAAGGTTACCAAACAAACAACTCTCCAAAGACAGACACCACTAAAGCACCTAAGCCAAGAATAATCTAATAATAATAATAATATATGCCATTTAGCAGACAATTTTATCCAAAGAGACTTGTGTCATGTGTGCATAAATGTTTTATTTATGTGTTACAGAACCCCCCTGCCGAGGGCGTTGTGGGACTAATGTCTTGTGTTTGTGTTTTTGTTTATATCTGTCTGGTGCCATTTAGTCTAGCTTCCCCTCACATGAGAGACATCGATCACCCCCAGGTCGTGGCTTCAGCCAACCATGCTCTCTCCATGCACTCCACACGCATCTGTCCATGCACTGATCATGCATTATCTGATTGGTCAGATGCTCATAGCTAGCCTTGCACTGGTCAGACAGGTCCGTTGCACGTTCCCCGCAAGAGTATAAATATTGGATTGAGCCTGACAGTGTTATCGTGGGTGGAGTTAAGTGCATGGGATGCGTGAACACAAAGTAAGTTGTTGTTTAACTTGGCTTTGTATGCATCTATAAGTAGTCATAATATAACAATTATTATGTCATGTATGTATCCCATACGTCAGCGCACTATTGGCCCAGTGTCGTCAGGGTTAGGGGAGGGTTTAGCCAGGGTAGGCCGTCATTGTAAAATAAGAATTTTTTCGTAACTGACTTGCCTAGTTAAATAAAGGTACATTAAAAAAAATTTTAAATAAATAAATGCTGTCTCCACCTGTAGCTCTGCTTTAGGTAACTTAAGGGATAAACACCTCCGTTCTGTACATTACCTTGGAAATAATGGACGACGCCGCCTCATCCCTTTGTGGAGTTTTTCAAAGGTAATGTACAGATCGGAGGCATTTATCCTGCTTTTACCACAGTTGCCAAAGAAAACACTTCTAAAGGACACAATTACCGGTAGAAAAAAAACATTTAGTTGATATTTATATTTTTGTAAGAGAATTCATACTTTCTCATAATTTTGGTTGCTAGTCGTTCGTTCGATCAGTTTGTTTGATTCGTTCGATATTTATGGACGTGACCCAGTTGTTCGTTCTATATGTTCCGGCAACGTTCTTGTCCCTTGCTTGCTAGTTAGCCAACTAGCTATGGCTAACACAGTGACAACCTCTGCAGCCAGAATAACAGAAATGTAGCTGCCTCTGTGTTGGTTTAAGCTGTTATCTATTGACATTTATTTGGATACATCCATAACAATGAGCTGATGATGCCCGATTTTTCCTGGCATAGCGAGAAAAGTTACCTTTCTCGTCAGGACACTCGTCAATGTTCATTACAAGGAGATTGCATTGCATATCAAAAACTAGGTTAGGAGCTAGCTAAATAGTTTCTTGCTAGCAAACCTTCCAATCTGACAACCAAATTCTAAAATACCAGTTGCTGAAAACAACAGGTAAAACTAGAAATATGTGGGAGGATTTGACAGCATAGCGCCACTTACGCCTTGACTGCAACATAGGGCCTGGAGAAATTCATGTTCATCACTCACCACTTGTTAGCAAACATGCTAGTCATTGGCCTACTCCACTATGTAATATATGCTTATTAGATACAGTCAATGTTATTGAGTATTGCTGTGTCATAGCCTACTGTTTATTGTTGCAGTATATTATCATACAGAATCGTACATATTGTGCTTTTGTAGTTCTATGCCATTACATGGTTGTAGCTCATTCATGTCCATTCACTGCTCTATCCATTGTAGCCTGTAAGTCTCTACTGTTTCGTGGGGTGGAAGTTATGCAAAAAATATTGGGATTTTACCAGCTAAATACAAGCTACAATTATTTGACTTTGTTTGTCTTTGTCGGTGGGCTGTCATTTTGGTGAAGGTAGGTTTGGCTTCTGGATGGGCAATAATGTGGGTGTACACACACACACACACACACACACACACACACACACACACACACACACACACACACACACACACACACACACACACACACACACACACACACACACACACACACACACACACACACACACACACAAACGCAAACAGGGAGGCCTAAAAATAGGACAGAGGTGTTTGCAGACACTACTGTATTTCAACATGTTTGCTTGACCACCTCTTTTCCGCAAATGGATAGTGTGTGTGTGCGTGTGCATGTGTGTTTCCTTAGGTAATCACACACAGTGCAATAAACTGTCTAAAATAAGCCATATTCATATTCCCCATTCATCTGTGAGGCTAGCTAATATTATTTGTCTATCTCTACTTCTCACTGAAAACATTGGAGACATTAATGGTTGCCCACTGCCCAGTTGCCAGGGCTACCAAAATGGACCAAATAAGTGATTTAGCAACCAACTTGGTTACCCAGCTTGGCAACCACTTTCAAAATAAGTGTCGGGCCCTGGTAGAGACTCTATAAGCACACATTATCTGCGCTCTCTACCACGGGAGTGCAGGGCTCTGGTGGAGAGCAAGCAAGAACTGAATAGGAAAGTAGTAGGGTGGTAATGCTCACATCCATAAAAACACTTGTCCCAGGTGCTGGATTAGAGAGGATAATGTAGAAACAAAGACATCTGCACACTGGTATTATGCTCCCAAAGTGTCATTTAGTAGGACAACGTTTTAGTGAAAACATTGTCCTGGCAAAGACCAAGGATGGGGTCGCAACGTTATCCTAATAAATGACACTTTTGGAGCATATAACAGGATGTATTTATTTTGTGTTCTACAGAACTGCAGAGGGATCTGTATGCTTCCTTCATTGACTGAGACGCTAGGGAAGAATCCTAACATTAGATTGGTGTGGGGAACTCACATTTTCATGAAAATCTCACATTGACAAGCATGATTCCTGTAAAAGTCCAAGTGATTTGTGCTGAACTGAATTCTCAAACTAGGTTCTGCCCATAGCTATTACAGAGTAAACATGTCTAGTCTTTGATGGTGAGTAAAGAGAAATTTTGGTTTTAATGATAGGCCTTTTAGGCTTCTTCAGATCTAGAGATGGGCGGGCACACACCCTGCTATTGGTGGTTAAAGGAGAGGACCCTACTACACACACGTAGATAAGCACACAGATTCCCATATTCATGCCCACACACGCAGCTAGGGGTTGGGGCGGTATACGATAATACTGTTTAATGGGCTATTTTGAAATACAGCAGGTATGATGTCCAATATCGTTGACACAATTTCTTTAAATGTCCAATGCAGCCAGTTTTATCTCAATATCAAATCACTTCTGGGTAACAGTTAAGTACCTTACTGTGATTGTTTTCAATTAAAATGGTCAAAAAGAAACAAAAATAACTTCTTAGCAAAGAACAATTTCTCAAGCAAGAATTTTGCTAGGATTGTCTGGGAGTGGTCTAAGTGGGGAGGGGAAAACTGAAAACTAGCTGTTATTGGCAGAGAGGTTTGGAACTCTTTCCTATTGGTACAGTAACTCATTTCCCACCTGGTTATGTCACCAGGCAGGCCAAAACGCCATCCCACCAAAACAGGCTGAAATATAAGACGGTCTTTTCAAATAGATCTCACACTAACTAAAGGGCATCATGGTTTTCACAATTTTACAGTATTATTCCAACCTCACCTCAAAGTGTGGAAAACACAGAAAATCAAGTTTTTGACTGCACTGGGCCTTTAAAACTTTTTAACCAGCCCTACTGGTTAATGAAATAGGGCTGAGATTCATCCATCTTGTTTGTGCATTATGCATGTTTGACCAATGAAGCACAGGTCTGGTCCTGGTTTGTTATCAAACAGCACAACTGCCAATCTAATCTGTCGATCAGCTGCTACCTCATGCCTTTATCTTTGTCTGAGCTTGGACTTTGAGAGGGCGGAACATATGTTTTATAAGCCTATATGAATAAGCACTGATGAATCATTATCCATTAAATATTAAACTATTTTCAAAGGCTTCAAAGGCATCACATCCTTTTGTTTGACTATTTTCATTTAATTTTTCTATTTGATTCATGAAACAAATATATGATTTGATATACCATTCCTTTAGAAATTCTAACTTTGGTAACTATGGTAATGTTTTTTGGTAATAATACATAATTATTTGAAATCACTGAAATATTTGCAGAGTGTGGCCTTTCAGAATCCCTTCCCTTTGTGTAAACACAGATGGTGTAAAAAAAATGTTGCCTTCAATTGGGACCCACTGGGCACAGATGTCAATGCAACGTCCATTCCACATAGGTTCAAACAACGTTGATTCAACCAGTGTGTGCCCAGTGGTAGGACACTCCCACTGGGCACACAATAATTCCCCTCACCGTCCTTTCAGTTTACATTAAGTCCCGTTAATTTGGCTGCTCAGCATATCTTAGTTATCTCTCACCAATATATATATATATATGTATATGTATATTTGAAAAATTGTCCTTTGAGCCGAATTTAGTGACCAACAGTTTTTTACACGGTCCGTCATTTCTCAGGATTTAGCGACCAATAGTTTTTACATGGTCCTTCGAGCCAGATTCTGACCGGCTATAGTTTCAGATGTTGATGTACCCAGAAGTGAAGTTGTTTCCGCGCCCCAGGATGCAGACGAATTATCCTGCATCCCCAAGACCTATGAGGATGCTGTCACCACCCACCTCAGTCCACCTCAGTCCACACCGCCACACGAAGCCGCCATGCATCTGAGGAAGATGAGTTGCAAGGCCCTACACACCTCTTTCATCTAAGAGACTACCAGCCTTGCTCCAGGCCTCCTCAATGGTCAGGGAATGACCCCACCCTCACCAGTTGGGATCTGATGAGGGAATATGAGTACCTGCGTCATGAGCAGCAAGAGATCAGGAGGATAGTCCCCCCCGACCTGAGTCACCGCCGCGGGAGCAACAGTACCGCCGCTACTCTCCTGACCACCACTGCTCTAGGCCTCCCTGCCTAGAGCCATCATCACCACCATGGGAGCACCATCACTCCTACACCACTGAGAGACGCTACTCCAGGCCTGAGTGTTCGCCACCTCCATGGGACCACTGGGACCTCTACTACGTCCCAAGGTGGCCTAGCTACAAATCTTTATCGTTCCAGGCCCCCCGGGCTGGAGCCTTTGTCGTATCTTTCTAGGCCCCTCTGGCCAGAGGCACGGATCCGTCGGGTTCGCTTCTGCTCCCCAGAGTGGCCTAGCTCCCCAGCAGATGAAGACAACTCCAGAATGCACAGTCCACAACACCAAGGTCTGTACCCTCCTTAGCCAGCTCCTCAACTAGCCACAGTTAAGGAGACTCCCGCTCCAGTCACAGCCAGTCGCTGCCACGGGGCCTGTTCTGGTTGCCGTTGCGGAGTCGTCCTCTCCTCACAGTGGGGATCCCCTGCTAGTCGAGGCAGACGCTCCGGTGCTCGAGGTCCGAATGTCTGGTACTCTGGAACTTTCAGCCACAAAGACTCCACCTGCGCTGGATTCTTCACCCACTCCTTGGATGGAGCCACAGCCTGCAGCTACTGAAGAAGTACAGACCAGACGTTGGGGCCGTTCCAGTCACAGCCTGGTGGAACTTGACAGTCCCAGGCCTGGAGTCCCTGCTGGCCCACCTGCTACCAGCGTGATAGTTCCTGCTACCTCCAGACCTCACCTCAGGGGACCTGCCAGACATTACCCCGGGTGACCCACCAGAAGTCACCCCTGATGTCTCCCCTGACCTAGTTGTCCAGTTCCCTTCCTTCCCGGTAGAGTTAGACTTCCCTGCCCACCCGGTAGGGTTATAGTTAAAGTTTCGGGGCTACCTGGCAGGTGTAAAGTGTCCAGGCTTTGAGTGTCCTGCCCCTCAAGTAGGTCCAGTGGAGCCTGCCTCTATGGTAGGTGTAGAGTTCCCTTCCTTGTTGGTAGGGTTATAGTTAGCTTTCTTCCCGGTAGGGTAAGGTTTAGAGTTTCCTGCCTTCCCAGGAGGCCAAGTATGTCCTGACCCTCAAGTCGGTCTAGTGTATCCTGCCCTGCTCAGATCGCTCTCCCCTACCTTAGTTGGTAGGCAGTTGCCTCCTGCCTTACTAGGTCCCAAGTTCGTTGTACTAGGCTCGCAGTCTCCAGACATAGTCAGCCCACAGCTCCTTAGCCCACCAGGCTTAGAACCTTCTGCCCTGCTAAGCCACAAGTTACCTGTGCTAGGTTCAGTCCTCAGCCCTCATCTGCCCTAGTCCCTAGCACTAGGTCATTGGTCTCCAGCTGCACTAGGTCTGTTGTCTCCAGCATTTGTCAAGTCCCTAGCCCAGGTGGGTCATCAGGCTCCTGTCCTGCTAGGCTCAAAAGGTACCAGTTTCTCTAGTAGTCTCAGAACTCTACTATTCTCCAAGTCCAGCATAATTTTTTGCTGGCTGGTCCAGAGTCATTCTCCCTGTCAGAACCAGAGTCGTTCTCCCTATCAAGTTCAGACTCGTTCTCCTTGTCAGGTTCAGAGTCGTTCTCTCTGTCAGGTTCAGAGTCGTTCTCTCTGTCAGGTTCAGAGTCGTTCTCCTAGTCAGGTTCAGAGTTGTTCTTCCTGTCAGGTCCAGAGTTGGTTTCCCTGTCAGGTAGAGTTGGTTTCCCTATCAGGTCCAGAGTCGGTTTCCCTGTCAGGTCCAGAGTTGGTTTCCCTGTCAGGTACAGAGACATTCTCCCTGTCAAGACTAAAGTTTTCAGCACTAAGCCCCCAGCCTCAGTTGGCAAGCAGTCAGCTCGGTCAGTGCTACATGCCCAACCACCTGCCCTAGTTCTAGGCCCTGGGTCTCCCGTCCCGCTAGACCTGGAGTTATCTGCTTCTCTAGGTGTGAAGTTAGACTGTTTGCAGCCCTATGTTCCCTGCTTGGCTAGGTTTGCAGCCTCCCACCATGCCTGGCTTGCAGTCCTCAGATTTGAGCTATTTGTTCCAAGTCCCCTGCCCTGCTATGCCCTCAGCTCCCTGACCTGGGTGAACCATCGTTCCATGACCCGGGGGGCCTGCTGTCTCTAGTTCTGGGGGGCCAACCACCCCCTGCCTTGGATGACCCTCAACCCTTCCCATGTGGGAGGCCACCTGACCTTATCTCTGGGGCCCAGCCAGCCCCTGCCTCCAGATCCCTGATGATCCTCGCCCAGGGATCCCCACATGCTCGACCATGGGAGTCATCGCTTTCAGCAGTGTGAAAGAGTCATCAGCCTCAACTGCAGCCAGTGAGCTGCTAACGACAGTTGTGGCTGTCATGCCACATTTCTCCGCCGCTGCACTCAGCATCTAAGAATGGGGCCCAGCTTCCCGGCAGAAGCTGATTTAGAGGGCCCTCCCCCATGGGGTGGCCCAGGACTGTCTCTGCGTATCTGTGTACCTCCCTCGCGGGGCGGTCCCTAAGCCCTGCCTATCCTGCCGGGTAGGATTAGGCCCGCCAGGAATAAGCTTCCACTCGAGGACTGTGGCTTTTCAGACTCTTTGGCCCGTTAAATACTGTGGCCCCCATTAGAAACTATACCAAATCCAAAACAAACAAAAAACCACTCCCTGATGCTTCTCTTTGGTGAGTCGTAATTCTGTAACGATGTATGCTGAGAGTCGGGAAGCAAGTTCAGGGAGTGTATACATTTAATGAATTAATTAACAAAATAAGAAACACAAACAGTGCATCGACATGAAACAGGAACAATGACGACTGGGGAAGAAACCAAAGGGAATGTCATATAAAGGGCAGGTCATCAAAGAGGTGATGGAGTCCAGGTTAGTGGCATAATGCGCTGTTGTGCGTAACGATGGTGACAGGAGTGCGCCATTACGAGCAGCCTGGTGACCTAGAGGCCGGAGCGGGAGCACACGTGAATTTGCATACCGCCCTAACAGATACACAGATGATCTCTATTGCAGTCCACACTGCCCTTTCCCACAAGGACAAAAGGAACACCTATGTGAGAATGCTATTCAGTGACTACAGCTCAGCGTTCAACACCATTGTGCCCTCAAAGCTCATCACTAAGCTAAGGACCCTGGGACTAAACTCCTCCCTCTGCAACTGGATCCTGGACTCCCTGATGGGCCACCCCCAGGTGGTAAGGGTAGGTAACAACACATCCGCCACGCTAATCCTCAACACAGGGGCCACTCAGGGGTGCGTGCTCAGTCCCCTCCTGTACTCCCTGTTCAATCGGGACTGCACGGCCAGGCACGACACCAACACCATCATTAAGTGTGCCAATGACACAACAATGGTAGGCCTGATCACCGAAAAAAAACGAGACAGCCTATAGGGAGGAGGTCAGAGACCTGGCCGTGTGCCAGGACAACAACCTCTCTCTCAACGTGATCAAGACAAAGGAGATGATTGTGGACTACAGGAAAAGGAGGACTGAGCACACCCCCATTCTCATCGAGGGGGCTGTAGTGAAGCAGGTTAAGAGCTTCAAGTTCCTTGGTGTCCACATCACCAACAAACTAACATGGTCCAAGCACACCAAAACAGTTGTGAAGAGGGCACGACAAAACCTATTCCCCCTCGGTACCCCCTTTATATAGCCTCGCTATTGTTATTTTCATGCTGCTCTTTAATTATTTGTAACTAATTATTTTAAATGTTTTCCTTTTTTTAAACTGCATTGTTGTTAGGGCTTTCAAGTAAGTATTTCACTGTAAGGTCTACACCTGTTGTATTCGGCGCATGTGACAAATAACATTTGATGTGATTTGTTCAAGTAAGACGCAGCCTTCCTTATGACGTATATTGTTTTTCAAGGGCTGATTTTAGAAGAACCAGGAGAGTAGAAAAGTATGTTAATAGGCTGATAATCAAACATATGATAAGAAGGACAAAAGCATGGGTAGAGTATAGTATTTGTTCAGCCTTTGTTTGATTTAACTTTTTTGTTACGTGACAACTTTACTCCATTAAATCAAGAAGATGAAATGTAGAGGTTGTAATGAAGTGTTCACCATATACTCATGTCAACGTTCTTCTCATCTTTTTAAGAATGCAACTATATTGTTCTGTTTTTGTTCATGTGAGGTATACAGTATCAATCTGTGTTTTTTCATGTGAGATATACAGTATCAATCTGTGTTTTTTCATGTGAGATATACAGTATCAATCTGTGTTTTTTCATGTGAGATATACAGTATCAATCTGTTTTTGTATACTTTTCTTGATGAACATGTCTTCTATTCCTTTATTTTAAAGTGTGAAAAGCTACAGAATCAGATTGCATTGATTTAATGTGTCAGGTAGCCTAGTGGTTAGAGCGTTGGGCCAGTAACTGAAAGGTTGCTGGATCAAATCCTTGAGCAGACAAAGTAAAAATCTGTCATTCTGCCCCTGAACAAGGCAGTTAACCCACTGTTCCCCGGGGGGCCTCATTATAAATAAGAATTTGTTCTTAACTGACTTGACTAGTTAAATCTAAAAAATATATATATAATACTGTGTTAATCAAAACTATATATCTAAGTATAGTCCTCACATTGTTATTGCACTGTCAAAATATTGTCATTTGAAGATTTCAAACACTTAAACTGCTTTGTAGCTATTTATGTGCTAAGATTGAAGCTGAATGATTTCTGTAAGAATGATGACATACAAACGGTCTTTCTTTATTTACAAAATGCATTAGTAACTGCTATATCTATTTATTTTGTATTTTATATATTTTACAACCTCTCCTACAGTAAGCTCATCTACACTGAAATGAGGCGCAGGATTTAAGTTTAAAGGTATAATTGACAAAAATGACGCACACACACACACACACACACACACACACACACACACACACACACACACACACACACACACACACACACACACACACACACACACACACACACACACACACACACACACACACACACACACACACACACACACACACACACACACACACACATCACAAACCAAATCTACTATTACAGCAATTGAAGGGCATGTTTCTAAGTTGAGCGTGGTACCCCATGATTGTGTTGTATGGTAACTATATGGGACAAACCACAGTCGAGGGAAACTCCTACCACCATATCATATCCTTTAATTTGACGTGTTTCAACTTAAACAAGGATAGGTTGAAAATACATCACTACTATAATGACTGTGTGTGTGTGTGTGTGTGTGTGTGTGTGTGTGTGTGTGTGTGTGTGTGTGTGTGTGTGTGTGTGTGTGCGTGTGTGTGTGTGTGTGCCTGTCTGCCTGTATGAGTACATACAGTTAACCCCGCATCCCAAAGCAGGGCGTTGACACAGCCCATATAAGGGGTTTTGTTTACATGTGTTTCACCTTACAAGCCCATATGCCAAGTCTGTGATTAACTGCAACTCAACCAAAGGCCCTCCAATCAGTGCTCATAAAAAGCATGAACTGTCTCCCTGAAATATTGAGTTCTTCTGCCTTACAATTTCCAATACAAGGTCTTGAATTAGGCCTACTTGTCTTATACCAGTGTTATTAAAAGTGGAAAAAACTAAGTTATGTAATAACCTGATAACAATCTAGTAAGTACATTATGTTATAGAGTAGGCTTACATTCAATGATATTGATGCTCTGTTTTGGGGGAATGGATTGGGGATGCACGTACACACAGACACACACACTCACAGGACTGCTGGGCCTTGGAGCGGCTGGAGAACTTGTCGGACTCGCACCACACGGTGACTCCATCGTCCAGCAGCTTCAGCGTACGTCTCCTCTGCCAGCGTGGGGAGCGTACCTTCACCATGCTGGAGCCTTTCAGCATCACCTTCACGTCCTCATCTTCCTCTACACCTGGACACGGAGACAGAGAGATTTAGAGAGACAGAGAGAGAAGAGAGAGAGAAATACAATAAGACAGACAGACAGAGATGGGGCATGGGAAGGAAGAGGGAAAGGGGGAGCGAGATGGAGAGGAGTGGAGGGAGAGAGGGGAAGAGCAAAAGAGAGAGAGGTAGAGATGAAGGTGAAGGAAAGGGATGGTGAGAATGGGGAGCAAAATAAAAATGGTGCGACAGGAAGAGGGGCATAACAAGGGAAAGAGAGAAAGATAGAAACAGAAAGAGACAGCACAGGATAACGAGAAGGAATGTTACCAGCTAAGTGCTTCAAGTTAATAGCCATTTGAAATCTATACCGGCCGCTTTATGGTTGCACGTACAGATGTGGGATCTTAATTTGACCACTCTGTTGTCGCAGAGAATTTTCCTGCACTGCAGGAAATTCAAATGAGCATTGTGATTTACATAAATTCACTGAAAACCTGCAGTTCTCTTTCTCTCCGTGGGGGCAGTCGAGTCAGTTGGACCAAGGACTGCTAGGCTATCAAAATCATCCTCTCGGAGTTGGGCCGAAGCACTGTATCTGCTTTAGTTTTTGTGAAGAAGGAGCTAGATTTCACATTTTGGATTTATTTATTTATTCTGAACACATTTCTGTTTGTTGGCATTGTCAATTCTCGAGCTGTTTTGCAAGGAGGAATGGGAAAAAATGTCAGTCTCTCGATGTGCAAAACTGATAGAGACATACCCCAAGCGACTTACAGCTGTAATCGCAGCAAAAGGTGGCGCTACAAAGTATTAACTTAAGGGGGCTGAATAATTTTGCACGCCCAATTTTTCAGTTTTTGATTTGTTAAAAAAGTTTGAAATATCCAATAAATGTTGTTCCACTTCATGATTGTGTCCCACTTGTTGTTGATTCTTCAGAAAAAAATACAGTTTTATATCTTTATGTTTGAAGCCTGAAATGTGGCAAAAGGTCGCAAAGTTCAAGGGGGCTGAATACTTTCGCAAGGCACTGTAACTAGCTAGCTGGTTAGCTACAACAAGTAGACCTGTTGCTAGCTCGCATGAGATAGCTTTATCACTAGCATGTCATTTCGGGACAGGGAGCTTAAGCTATCAGTTTATTACAAATAATAATTTCGGACAAGTCGTGTAAAGCTAACACAGTACTGTCATCAAGGTAGGACCCATTAATTTAAATACTGACACATAAGAAATGCCACATTATCCATGGCAACAGTTGGAGTAGGATGATTACAGAGAACTCTGCCTCTATCCTAGAAGCTTCCTTATGTTGGCATTATTAAGACTGCCAGGATGTTCGTTTCTAGCTCACAAACTACAATCCTTTGCTATGATGATTTTTAAAATTCATTATTGTCTGTCACTTTTGTCTCCTGTGATCTATTCAGCTCTCCATGTGTCTCTGCTACCAGAGAAATTAACCAAATTCACCATCCTACTGCAGTTTGAAACTGTAAGTGGTGCGTGACTGGCTGCAGAGAAGTCAGGCGCAGGAGAGCAGAACTGGGTAATAACCGGAGCAGTTTAATGTGCAAAACCAACGGCACCCAGAACAACAAAATATGGTTACAAAATAACCCGTTGCAAACCAGTCAGAGTGCACAAACACTTTACAACAAACAATTTCATACACAGACATGGGGGGAACAGAGGGTTATATACTCGACAAGTAAAGAGGGAATGTAAAACCAGGTGTGTGGGAAAACAAGACAAAACAAATGGAAAATGAAAGGTGGATCGGCGATGGATAGAAGACCGGTGACGTCGACCGCCGAACACCGCCCGAACAAGGAGAGGAACCGACTTCGGCGGAAGTCGTGACAGAAACAGCCCTGCCTTCACTAATTAGACCACATATGCACGTACCTGTTGTCTTTTCTTTGTGGGTTTTTGTCTTAGTCTAGTGCATCCTAGAGTTGAAGAACCCCAACTACAGATACAAGGGCTTGTCTGAGCATCTCAAATACTACATTCAATACACAATTAGTGCAATGAGTTGACAAACAGATTATGTTTTTACTATTGTAACATGCAGTAATGAGAATTCTATTGTCTCCGTCAGGAGCCCTGGCTTTTGCCTTAGATGGTAGAGCTCTGGTCTGTGGACCGCAGGATTGCATTCCGCTAAGGCACTTCTCTTTCTCTACATTTGTCAGCTAACTTGGTGACGAGGGTGGGATCCTTTCGAGACGCCTATGGGACCTAGGCAAGTGAATGACCCAAGAGAGAAGGGAGAATACAGAAGCATACATTGATGACAGTTCACTCTGACGTTTTGTGCTAGATTTTGTACCCAAACCTAAAGTTTTGCATTTATGCCAAAAAGTTTATTTGTTTCCCATAGTTCTCTTACAGTATTGCTGAATGGTCTTGTTGCAAACAAGAAGGATGGTTTGGGATATCACAGGCTTCCTTCTTTCCTCTTTGTCATACAGGCCAGTAATGTGTAGTTAATGCAATGTTGCTGATCCATTCATAGTTTTTCTCTCAGGTCATGCAATGAACTACGTGGCAGTTTTAAATCACCTTTGGCCCCACAGTGATATCCCTGAGCAGTTTCCAGTCTCTCCCGCAGCTCAGTTAGGAAGGATGACCAGATTCTTACAGTGCCATGGTGATATTATACACCCTCCACAGCATAACATCATACTTGACCATAAACAAAAGGGATATTCACTGTATTGGAATGATTTCAAAATGTATCCCTGACATGTTTCTAAAGCACTTTGGTGACTTTGAGGTTGAATCTTTGTTTGAAATTCACTACCCAGCTGAGGGACCTTACATATACAGAGGAAGTTTTGAAAAAATTATGAGAACTATTACTTTTGCACACAGATGGCCCCAATTCAACGAGGCTAATTGTGTGATTTTTCATGAAAATACTTGCTCCTGAATGTATTTAGATGTGCCACAGCAAGGAGTATGACGACCTACTTCAATCAATAAATCTTTGCGTTTTATTTTTTATAAATGTTAGAAAATGTATATAATTTTTCTTCCACTTTGAAAGTGTGTATTATGTTATTTAGACCAGTAGGGGAAATTCTAATTTCATATGTTGTTTCATTTCATCGTTGTTCATTTGAGTTTAATTTAAGGCTGCAGAATGTGAAAATTGAGCAGGGGTGTGAAGAATTTCACTAGACACTGTATGTCTGCCTACGACCAAATGAATTGGATTCTGCTCAATATTCCAACCCTGACCGAAGATCTGATGCTCGTCTGACTTGATCCATAAGAAAATAAAGAAAACTGCATAAAAAGAGAAAATGACCTAAAACCTTCTCTCCATACACTTACAGTTCATGTTTTGGTTCAAAGTTCAGTCAGTCTGTGTAGCTTTTTAGGCTTAGCCTTTTTAGGCTTAGCCTACATGTACTGTCTCTGAGTCATTCATCTAGACTAGTTTATGTTATGTAATGTGTCACAATGAACACAATTTTTATTTATTTATTTTATTTTACCTTTATTTAACCAGGCAAGTCAGTTAAGAACAAATTCTTATTTTCAATGACGGCCTAGGAACCGTGGGTTAACTGCCTGTTCAGGGGCAGAACGGCAGATTTGTACCTCGTCAGCTCAGGGGTTTGAACTTGCAACCTTCCGGTTACTAGTCCAACACTCTAACCATGAGGCTACCCTGCCGCCCCACAATGAGTCATCAACAGATCCTATTGCATACACCATAATGCTGTACACAAATGTAGGCTTTTTTCATGAATGCCTCAGGCTACTAAGCTATATGCATCCTCTCCTTTTACAGCACACACACACACACACACACACACACACACACACACACACACACACACACACACACACACACACACACACACACACACACACACACACACACACACACACACACACACACACACACACACACACACATGCTCACACACACTAACAGCCAACAGTCACAGCTGAGACATTTGTGACCCGGTTCAAAAAAAAAAAAAAAATTGGGATCAAAATGCGTTTTTTGGGGGCAGAAATGCCTTCTTGAACATGTGAACTTTCAAGTGCCTTCATAACAAACTTTTATGCCATCTGTAAATACGAATAAAGTTGTTAAATTACGAGCCTAGTTGGTTTAGCCAATGAAAAAGTAAGGAACCTTCCCGCTAGCCATGATTGGCTGAGATAAATCTTTACTGCACTACTCACTGTTTAGCACATGACCTCATGTGAATCCTTAAAGAGATGGGTGGAGCTAGCTTAAGAGGGTGTGACAATGCTGAATGGGTGTAGACAAAGGAGAGCTCTCCAGGAGCTACCAAAACATTCAAAGGCCCTTTTCTCAAAAGTGAGTTTACAAGTGTATCAACTTTCAAAGCATAATTACTTTCCTATTGTTCGCCAAAAATGCTGCGTATGACATACCATTTTGTAGCTCTGAGTCTCTACATTTATCCAATGTATAAAAAAAAATTAAAAATCAAATCTTGCTACGTAAGACCGAATCCAGGTGGTGAGTCACATTTCAAAACAATCTATTTTGTCCACTATCTTAATTATGGAATGTATGTGCACTGTGTACATACCTAGCCCCCCTTACAAAAAAACATACCTAGCCCACCTGTGTGCATTCGGGAAGTATTCAGACCCCTTCACTTTTTTCCACATTTTGTTACGTTACAGCCTTATTCTAAAATAGATTCTTGTTTTTCCCCCTCATCAATCTCCAAACAATAACCCATAATGACAAATCAAAAACTGTGTTTTAGAAACATTTTGCATATGTATTTTTTTATTTAAAAAAATGAAGCTCTACTCAGTACTTTGTTGAAGCACCTTGGGCAGTGATTACAGCCTCAAGTCTTCTTGGGTAATTTTGGGTACAAGCATGGCACATCAGTATTTTGGGAGTTTCTCCCATTCTTCTCTGTAGATCCTCTCAAGTTCTGTCAGGTTGGATGGGGAGCGTAGCGGCACAGCTATTTTCAGGTCTCTCCAGAGATGTTAGATCGGGTTTCATGTCCAGACTCAAGGACATTCAGAGACTTGTCCCAAAGCCACTCCTGCATTGTCCTCGCTGTGTGCTTAGGGTTGTTGTCCTGTTGGAATGTGAACCTTTGACTCAGTCTGAGGTCCTGAGCGCTCTGGAGCAGGTTTTCCTCAAGGATCTCTCTGTACTTTGCTCTGTTCATCTTTCCCTCTATCCTGACTAGTCTCCCAGTTCCTGCCACAGCATGATGCTGCCACCACCATGCTTCACCATAGGAATGGCATTGTCCAGGTGATGAGCGGTGCCTGGTTTCCTCCAGACGTGACGCTTGCCATTCAGGCCAAAGAGTTCAATCTTGGTTTCCTCAGACCAGAGAATCTTGTTTCTCATGGTCTGAGAGTTCTTTAGGTGCAAACTCCAAGAGAGCTTGTCATGTGCCTTTTACTGAGGAGTGGAGGAGTGACTTCTCTCTGGCCACTCTACCATAAAGGCCTGATTGGTGGAGTGCTGCAGAGATGTTTGTCCTTCTGGAAGGTTCTCCCATCTCCACAAACGAACTCTGGGGCCCTGTCAGACTGACCATGGGGTTCTTGGTCACCTCCCTGACTGAGGCCCTTCTCAGTTTGGCCGGGCGGCAAGATCTAGGAAGAGTTTTGGTGGTTCCAAACTTCTTCCATTTAAGAATAATGGAGGCCACTGTGTTCTTGGGGACCTTCAATGCTGCAGAAATGTTTTTAGTACCCTTCTTTCCCAGATCTGGGCCTTGACACAATCCTGTCTCGGAGCTCTATGGACAAGTCCTTCGACCTCATAGCTTGGTTTTTGCTCTGACATGCACTGTAAACTGTCTGACCTTCTATAGACATGTGGGTGCCTTTCCAAATAATGTCCAATCAATTGAATTTACCACAGGTGGATTCCAAGTTGTAGAAACAGCTCAGGGATGATCAATGGAAACAGGAGGCACCTAAACTCAATTTCGAGTCTCATAGCAAATGGTCTGAATACTTACGTAAATAAAGTATGTCTGTTTTTTTATTTTTAATACATTTGCAAAAGTTCTAAAAAACTGTTTTCGCTTTGTCATTATGGGGTATTGTCTGTAAATTGATGAGGGAAAACATTTATTTGATCGATTTTAGAATAAGCCTGTAACGTAACAAGGGGTCTGAATACCTCCGAATGCACTGTAGGTATGTTTTATGCTACTATCAGAGGACAAGCCTGGAATGAGGAATGTTGTACATGGGTCATTTCACCAATTTGGTGGCTTTTGAGAAGAGTAACTTTGTAAATAAAACAACTTTTGATTTCACCTAATTTTAACATTCTGTCATAAAGAGCACATGTTCAACTTCATAAAAACATGTTTTCCAATCTCAAGAGGTTCAATTCAAAAATGACTATTGTAAGTGCCTATTAAGTGCCAAATAAAGTAACACGGTTGACCGTAACAGGGTTGACCCTAACAGGGTTGACGACTTCTTAAATCAGCCATCAATTCCCTTGTGACAGGGGGAATGGAAGCTTGTGGTGTGCAGAAGGGAGTAGCAATTGAATGCAAGCTTCACAAAAAAATGAAATTGTTAAAACATTTTTTGACTGTCTTTTTATGGGTAACAGGGTTGACATGTTATGCTAGACACGCTCAGTTTTCCACCATCAAAACACCAGAAAAGACTCATACTCCGACCCTCTCGTGCTCCAATTTGCATGGTAGCATGCATTTTGAGAAACAGACATCCGTCTTTGCAATGTCCACTGCTCCTGCTACAGAGTCATCACAGGCTATCCCACATGGCCAGAATCAACAGCTAAAACAGGAGTGCACTGTACATACTAGACCAGGGCTTGGTCCATAGACTAACAAAGCAGTCTTGGTACTCCTTCACCACACACAACACCCAAACAGACTGGCTTCCTTCCACGCTATGGAGGAGTAAGCAAGGCAATGAGAATTACATTGAAGCAAATTCTACTGGGGTGTTAAGATGTAATTTTTTATATGGGGGAGATGGAGCATTTGGATATTGCTCACGATTGGTCGACAACATTCTCACAGAAATAGTGAAATCAGACCATTTTCGCCGTTGACTGACAAAATGTAGATTAGGCCAATTTCTGGCATGTACTCAAAGCATGCGCGGACCAACTGGCAAGTAAGTGTCTTCACTGACATTTTCAACCTCTCCCTGAGTCTGTAATACCTACACTACCGTTCAAACGTTTGGGGTCATTTAGAAACGTCCTTGTTTTTGAAAGAAAAGCACATTTTTTTGTCCATTAAAATAACATCAAAGTGATCAGAAATACAGTGTAAACATTGTTCATGTTGTAAATGACTATTGTAGCTGGAAACAGAAGATTTTTTAGTGGAATACCGACCTAGGCGTACAGAGGCCCATTATCAGCCACCATCACTCCTGTGTTCCAATGGCACGTTGTGTTAGCTAACCCAAGTTTATAATTTTAAAAGGCTAATTGATTATTAGAAAACCCTTTTGCAATTATGTTAGTACAGCTGAAAACTGTTGTTCTGATTAAAGAAGCAATACAACTGGCCTTCTTTAGACTAGTTGAGTATCTTGAAGATCGGCATTTGTGGGTTCGATTACAGGCTCAAAATGGCCAGAAACAAAGCACTTTCTTCTGAAACTCATCAGTCTATTCTTGTTCTGAGAACTGAAGGCTATTCCATGCAAGAAATTGTCAAGAAACTGAAGATCTCATACAACGCTACTCCCTTCACAGAACAGCGCAAACTGGATCTAACCAGAATAGAAAGAGGAGTGGGAGGCCCGGTGCACAACTGAGCAAGAGGACAAGTACATTAAAGTGTCTAGTTTGAAAAACTGACTCCTCACAAGTCCTCAACGGGCAGCTTCATTAAATAGTACCCGCAAAACACCAGTTTCAACGTCAACAGTGAAGAGGCGACTCCGGGGTGCTGGCCTTCTAGGCAGAGTTCCTCTGTCCAGTGTCTGTGTTCTTTTGCCCATCGTAATCTTTTATTTTTAACTCTGTCTAGAAGGCCAGTATCCCGGAAGTCGCCTCTTCATTGTTGACGTTGAGACTGGTTAAATCGACTACAATCAGTGTAGATGAAGCCTTGAGACAATTGAGACATGCTGAATGGGCAAGACAAAATATTTAAGTACCTTTGAATGGGGTAGTAGGTTCCAAGCGCACCAGTTTGTGTCAAGAACTGCAACACTGCTGGGTTTTCCACGCCTAACAGTTTCCCGTGTGTTTCGAGAATGGTCCACCACCCAAAGGACATCCAGCCAACTTGACACAACTGTGGAAAGCATTGGAGTCAACATGGGCCAGCATCCCTGTGGAACGCTTTCAACACCTTGTAGTCCAAGCCCCGACGAATTAAGGCTGTTCTGAGGGCAAATGTTCTTAATGTTTTTTACACTCAATGCATATGCACATGCCCACCCATGTACATGCTCACTGACATGAAACCTTGCCATTCTTACAATCGTTAGCCAGGATACCACCAGGATATTTATAATGTAGTGTGCAATATAGAAATTGCATACATAAGCAAAATTGCATTTGAATGAATCTATGATTGCTGAGAAGAAGATCAACATAGCTACTGCATGCGACCTACTACCTACTGCATGCGACCTACTACCTACTGCATGCGATAATTAGACAGACAGACTAGACTGTATGTTGCCGTCGCTCCGTGTCTCTCCCACAGAACAATTCTAAGCACCTTAAACCCTGCTTAACCATTTAAAAAAAGACACACACACGATCACGCATGCAGACAGACAGTCAGATAGACACACACACACACACACACACACACACATGCGGGTAAGAATTACACCCTTTCAGCAATGATACAACTGTAAGACTCACGGCGGTAAATTGCTCGATGTACAGTTGTACCACCATGACCTTGGGTCAGTGTGAACTAGTAAAGCTACAGTTTCCTTAGCCAGAGATAGATGTGCTCTGACTTCCTCTGTACAGCAGAAGCTCTCTCCCTGAAAAGCATCATGCAGTGTTCCCCTCTCTATGTCCTAAACGTCCCGCTGGTTCCTACTTGTTCCCAGTCTCTTATTAGTGCATGTCCTCTGGTGGGCAGGGAAGGGAGGAGATTATCATTTCAAATGGGGTCAGCTTTGAAGACTTGTGGGGGCCCCCTCCACGAGCACACACACACATGCATATGCACATACACACGCAGACACAAGCTTGAATGAATGAATGAACACTCACACGTACATACAGCACACGGACACACACACACACACCAGACACACATCAAATAGCGTAAACCCCCTTTCAACTAAACCCCTACGGGGCCCTGTATGAGTCCAATACTTTACCAGAATAGTGAAAGGACAAATCCAATGCTATATCAGCCTTTCTGTAATTAACTGACTGCCTGGATTATGCCAGGCACTAAATTATGGATTATGGATTATACTAGGCAGTCAATTAATTGCAGAAAGGCTGATATAACATTGGACAATCCACCTGCTTTGACATGATGACAATCCACCTGCTTTGAAATGATATTTCACATAGTCAAATAAAATAATTTGATGAAGTCAAACCAAATCCTACTGGTGGAGACCTTGAAAGGAACCAGAATGTAGACAGGGAGAGACAGGCATAGCGTAGCAGTAGTAGTTATCTGGGGTAGGCAAGGATGGTGGAAGTTTTACCTTCAAAAAAGGCTGATGTAGCCCTGGAGCCATGTGCAATACCCTACGTTGGTAAGTACCTTTACTGCCAATGGTAAGCACCCACACAACCAGGGTTGTGTTCATCCAGGCTGCATCACATCTGGCCGTGATTGGGAGTCCCATAGGGCGGCGCACAATTGTCCCAGCGTTGCCTGGGTTTGGCCCGGGGTAGGCCGTCATTGTAAAAAAGAGTTTGTTCTTAACTGACTTGCCTAGTTAAATAAAGGTTCAATTTAAATTCATTAGGCACCAAATGTCAGAAAACAGACTGAAACAGGGAGAGGGACTCCCTAGAGTTGTCCAATAAGAAACGCTCATCTTTCAAATCAGCAAAGCAATTTAAAACATTTTTAATTGTGTGTCCTAATGAACATGACCCAGGGCTCAACAGAGGATTGTGGACACTGGACAGCATAGTAGTACAGCATCTGCTTCAACTTATTTATTGTTAACTTGCCAAATCAGCAACATTGTTGAATGACATTTTTTACACTTTAGCAGACACCCTTATCCAGAGTAACTTACGGGAGCAATTAGTGTTAAGTGCCTTGCTCAAGGGCACATCGGCTGATTTTTCACCTAGTCGTCTCGGGGATTCAAACCATCGACCTTTCGATTACTGGCCCAATGCTCTTGACTGCTAGGCTACCTGCCGCCCAGGCTTATACATTAGGAAGGAACTGAATAGATTTCTGTTAGAAATGACCACGGAAAAGTAACTTGGCTAATTTGGGGGACAGTTCCACCACCTACGAATTTGATCTAAATGTAACCCTTGCCCACAGCCACCATTGTTTGACAATGGTGGGCTAGTTGGCACTGCCTTTACAGGGCACAGGAAGAGAATTTCCATTCATGCCCATCTGAACCAAGGCACCCAGGGTGTGGTTTTGGGTACCTATAGGGTGGGGTTGACCATGGCAGACAGACCTCCCACTCTGTTCCTGGCTACCCAGGGAATACAGTAGTACCATAGCTATAGAGTTGCGTTAGAAAAACTGCCGGAGGACCACCCATTATAAATAGCCTGTATCCCACATTATGCCGACGCCACAAATGTTAACCTACTTGCAAATCTGCCACATGAACTGCATGATTATTTTCTGACATGAAGTATGGGGTTGAAAACTGAGAGATCCCTGAAAGCAATGTTAAGTCATTACAAGTACAAGTGCAGCTGTTTGCAATTTGCCTAATGATTTCAAGATAACGTTGGTTATTTACTTTAATACAAATGTGACAGTTTTGTGAAAGGATGCACCCACAAGCAGGGGCGTCATGAACCCATTATTTTAGACGGGGAACGAAGTACGTGAGGATGGATGGGGGTGGTTTAAGAATTTTTTCCAACACCTGAAACAGCTTTTTCCTGCTGCCTAGAGCCATAATCATTATGCCTAATTCTATGTAAAAAAATATATATAAGTATATTTTTCTGTATAGGTTATCTAAGCATACCTCTTGAGCGGCAGAACAACAGATTTGTACCCTGTCAGCTCGGGGATTTGAACTTGCAACCTTTCAGTTACTAGTCCAACGCTCTAGCCACTAGGTTACCCTTAGCTAATGCTAAGCTATTTGCTGGCTATGTGTGGCACCATATTTGTTGACATTATACAATGCATTCTGGTTGTCATGTAAGTGTCTGTCAAACCAAAGACGTTATAACAAGAGAGTTTACTCGGCTGACTTATGGTGCTTTCAAGACAACTGGGAACTCTGAAAAAGACTAGGTCAAACTATGACGTCAGTGACCTAAAGGTAGGAAAGTCAGAGCTCTAGAAAGAGGTCTGAGTTCCCGAGTTGGAATTCCGAGCTGGATGACGAAAAAAAATAAAAAATCCCATTCGGAGCTTGTTTTTTTCCCCCGAGTTCCCAGTTGTCTTGAACGCACTGAAGTCGGAGATTTCCAAGTTCCCAGTTGTTTTGAACACGGCATCAGATTGTAACGTTGGTACCTGGGGCGGCAGGTTGGGCCAGTAACCGGATCGAATCCCCGAGCTGACAAGGTGAAAATCTGTCATTCTGCCCCTGAGCAAGGCAGTTAAACCACTGTTCCCCGGCGCGGTGGATGTCGATTAAGGCAGCCCCCCGCACCTCTCAGATTCAGAGGGGTTGGGTTAAATGCGGAAGACACATTTCAGTTGAAGGCATTCAGTTGTACAACTGACTGGGTATCACCCTTTCCCTACCTCAGGGTTGCCAGCTCAGAGGCCCCTTTCCAGGGGTTTTATTTGTATTTAGCGTATAAACTTCTCCTGTATTTGCCCCCCATTTATTGATAAATCCCCCATCATAATAATATTTCCTGCATCATATCTCCCCACGATACCTTTCCCCATTTCTACAACCCTTGGAATTAAAACCCCCCAATAATGAAATTAACCCCACTAATAGTTTTATCCCTGTTTAGCTTTCACGCTACAGTTAGGCTAGGCAGTAGGCTTGTATTTGGTGTGATGATCTGTGAGTTAATTTGATTTGCTTTGTATACATTGTAACAAGTACATGGAAGATTTGTAATATGCTGAAAAGTGGCTAAATTAAGTTCATATTTTTCAGGCAATGGGCGCAGCCATCTTTGGCTTCGTTTATTTGCCTCTCATAATGAATGGAATTCTGGGACAAGGGAGTTATCACCAAGTCAAACATAAACTTGGCTGCCATCATGAAGAATTTAGCTGCTGTTAGCTTAGCTGACACGTATCTCTTTTCTAAACAATATTATATTTCTCCCTTTCTCCAGAGATGTGGTTCATTGTAAACAAGTCTAGAGCTTTTAGGTCGCTAACTTATGTTAAGTTTTTTTGTCAGCGCAACCTGTTATTTAGGCTGGTTTATGAATTGAGTTTAGCTGTGGATGTGTTCCGTGTGATGATTGGATGATGAAGTTCGCATTTATCTTTTACAAAAAAAGGTGAAATTGAGGAATAAAGTTGTGAAGACCTTTATTTCCCATCAGTGTGAAACATTGTTTAGATGCTTTTCAGACAACAATGCTGTTTGTTGCATCATACTTTCTGTTGCTATTGCTCCAATCACACATTTGTGATCATACGCTGTAGAGATCACGCAACAATGATCACAAATACGTGATTGTACGCATTAAAGGGTTAACTAAAAAAGGATATTATGTCGTGATCTTGCAATAGCCCTCTTTGGCTTTAAATATAATGTAGTCATAAGTATAAAGCTTGTATGGATTTCAACCCCAACAACACATGTTCCTGTCATCGTTACCAAACAACTGCATAACAGTTCAAAAAAAGACTGACTACCACCACCGATTTCTGTATGCTAGCTATGCTAACCAGCTTCTACAAACAGGAGTTAGCATTAGCAGTCTCTTCTAACCCTGAAAAGAGACAACTTCTACATATATTGCAACAAAAACAGCCAAATATATCCAAACAGGACTTAATTAAACATATTGTGGGCCTGTTAAATTACATAAATCATAACAGATTTGACAAATATCCACTTTGTTAGATAAGATTTGTTGAATGTGCGCCAATCTGGTCAATGCAACGTCTGTTTTCCACTGATTCCTTTTGGTCAGGGAGACATTGGAATGGCAGGTGAGGCCTAATCCTGATTTTACTTATGCAGGAAAATAAAAGTAAGGCATGTGTTATACCAGCAATTATGTAATATAATTATTGTCAACCTAAAATATAGTCATATAATTATAAATACAGTTTAAATCAGTTTTATACCAATTTCCTGTATAAATAGCCTCTAAAATATAGGTAAACAGAATGTCTTAAATTGTGTTTTCTTGTAAAGCAGTGTGCTATTATATGATACAATATTAGTACTGGTTGCATTTAGAACTTGTCTAAGTCCTATCAACTGATTCCAGCCAGTGTATGGCGGAGGATTGACTGCGTTGTTTGAATGGAATGTTGGCATACAGTTAATTTGACAAATTAATGATTTAATCATTCCTCTAAAACTGTCTGGCTAGCTAACAAACATACAGTGCAGATAAATTCTTCAAATTCATAATTTTACATTTGACCAACTTCCTGACCAAAATAGCTGCCCTTCATCCCATCATAATTAGGTGCATGTCCATTCTAGTATTCTAATTCCTAATTCTATTGTCACAACCACAAACTGTCAACTCCATCTGGCTGACAGATTAAGACAGAAAATGAATTTTTGATCAAATATGTTACATTTAATTAGGTTTTACAATCATAAAGCAACTGAGGAGAAAACTAAATTGCTACTGTGTATAACAATTGAATGAAGATGTTCGTTGTTTTTAACTCCATAAAAAACTCCATCCGATTTGTGTCTAAAGTCAACTCTGTCAGAGTGCTGAACGTTCTAATCGAATGGTTATGTTTTTATTGGGGATCTTCAAAACAATAATTTTGTATATTTGAAATATATTTCTGTTTTGAGTAACACCCTTATTACAATACAGAACGTCTTTCAAGAACCCCTGAATTATAGCCCTAATATGTAAATTACGCGTGTGGACCACAATAGGTCAATTACCATGTAATAAATGCCGATAACGTTCTAATCACGAATGTTACACTGATCAATTATTATTGGTTTGAATACTGATTTTTCCTCATTTTCGGGTGCGTTGAGAATACATAGCCTACTGGAAGCCCATCAATGTAACGTTAATCTCAGAACAGTGTAAATTGCAGATCCATTTTTTAAATAAACGTCTTCTCCCTTCTGTAATTTCAGGAATATAATATGACCTGTTCTGTAGCCTACTGTATTGTTATTTGTGAAATAGTATGCACGAATGTGGACACCGTAGAAATGTGTGTGCCAGTTATTAATGGTTAGCCAGCTAAAGAAATGATTGAACTAACGTTACAACACAACCCCAAAAAACGCGTGGCTCCAAGCATGTATGGGAAGGCAGGGATGGGATAGAGATAACGGTAGCAAGCTATGTTGTTTGTGAGAATACAGACATAACGGTCCTGCCAGCCTACTAAATATAAAGACCTGGGCTATGAACCGGTTTACCAGATATACATGTCTTTCACATTGAGTTGCTAACGTTAATTCGCCAAATGCTTACCTAAATGTTTAAGAGGGTCGATAGTCTTTGATTCGGACGTCCCGGCTCCATTCTTCACCGGTTTCTTGCCGTTGCCTAGCATGATCAAAGACGCTGCCGCTTTGAGCTCTCCCTCTTTCTGGTTATAACTAGCTAGCTAACGTTAGTTAGTTAGCTAGCTATATACGCCTATTGTTTAACGAGTTCAGCTTTTCAAGGCCGCCGAAAGATTATAGCACAGTTTACTGTTTTTGATTTTTAGACTGCATCAAGTTCTTGCTAGAACATGTAGGCTAGTTCGTAACTGAGCTAGCTAGCTTTCTCCAAGACTGCAGCGCCTCATGATTTTATTCCTTTGGAGCAAAAGCGAGACTGAACAGCCAGCCCATCTTTGATTATGTCATGCCACACGGATTGGAGGCAAACTGGGGTGTAATCATTAGTCTAAACCGTTGCAACGTTTTGCAACGCCAAACGAGGGTTTCTATTGGAAACATTCGGTTATGTCCCTCCCCGTTTCGTTCCGTTTGCTTCCGTTTAAGAAACGTTTTGCAACAGATTTGGCGTAATGAATAGGCACCTGAACAAGCGCACGAGAACGTTAACTGATTATTATATCCTGAGATCAGATGCTAACTATGCCAATGCATCTTGAATTCACATTTATTAAAATAAACGACAAAGAAAACACAATATTTAACAGTAATATTTATCTGTAATAAGGAAACTATTGAAATTATAGGCTCTGTTGCCCTTGTGCTTGAATACCTCCTGGAAAAAATATGTTTTTAGTACGCATGGGTTAGATTGTCACAGTCAGAAAATCTCGAAGAACTGTGTCAAAACATTAACCCTTTTACTTTGGCTTTTCAAACCACACCCTGTGACATGCACAGTGGAGGGCTTGTTCATATAATGAACAAACATATAAACGCAAAATGTAACAATTTCAATGATTTTACTGAGTTACAGTTCATATAAAGAAACCAGTCAATTGATATAAATTAATTAGGCCCTAATCAATGGTTTTCACATGACTGGGCAGGGGCGTAGTGGGTGGGTGGGCAGTGGGCCCACCCAATGGGAAGCCAGGCCCAGCCAATCAGAATCATTTTTTCCCAACTAAAGGGCTTTATTACAGACAGAAATACTCCTCAATTTCATTAAATGATCTGGCAACAGCTCTGGTGGACATTCCTGCAGGCAGCATGCCAATTGCATGCTCCCTCAAAACTTGTTACATCTGTGTTATTGTGTTGTGTGAGAAAACTGCACATTTTAGAGTGGCCTTTTATTGTCCCCAGCACAAGGTGTGCCTGTGTAATGATCATGTTGTTTAATCACCTTCTTGATATGCCATACCCGTCAGGTGGATGGGTTACCTTGGCAGCAGGAAGCCCAGTGGTTAGAGTGTTGGACTCGTAACCGAAAGGTTGCAAGATAGAATGCCTGAGCTGACAAGGTAAAAATCTGTCGCTCTGCCCTTGAACAAGGCAGTTAACCCACTGTTCCTAAGCCGTCATTGAAAATAAGATTTTGTTCTTAACTGACTTGCCTAGTTAAATAAAGGTTTTTAAAAAAGAGAGAATGCTCACTAACAGGGATGAGCAATACATTTTAGAGAAATAAGCCTTTTGTGAGTATGGAACATTTCTGGGATCTTTTGTTTCAGCTCATCAAACATGGGACCAACACTTTACATGTTGCGTTTATAGTATTGTTCAGTATTGGTTAGAATGGATAGGCGTAATCCTGGAAAAATATTGCCCCCTAGCCCTGGCTAGATAGAAATTGCAGTTGTAGACACATGAATATTTTTTTTTAGAGCATGTGATTTTTTGGCAATAGAAGCACTTGTTTGTGCCACTGACCTATACGTGCTTATATATATATATATATGGCTACCTTCATTTACAGTTTTCTGACAAATACATGTATATGACAATAGCCCTTCTAAATACTGTAAAACAATAATAGCTTGCTAAAATTGACAAAAAAATGGTCCTGCAACGTATTATTGTATTTGCTTATATAGTGTGCACTGTGCATGAAAATTATTAACACTGAACCAATCAAGAAATGTATTTATTATTTTACACCGACAGGCACATCGCGCAAATAATTTTGGAGAGGGCGTGGCCACATGTCATGTGACCCAACACGGAAGACCACTCTGCAACTGTACGAAGTAAAGGATATTGAAGGTCTCGACAAACAACTTTATTAATTCGTTTAACTCAAATAATACACTTATCATCTGCAACATTAGCTTTGCATATCTGTAATTTGGGCGTTTTGAATGTTCTTGAAAACCTGCCATCTCATATTTGTCAACAACGTTTTTACAAGCGTGTTCGGTGCTGCTCTGATTTGAGCAGAGATTCGGAGGCACAAACTAGAAAAGGCAAGTGGACTAACCGGTCGGTACTCAATCTTGTTGGCGACTCAATACTTATCAATGTTGTTTGTTATTGTGTTTGAACCAGCAGCAGGCTTGCTAACTTACCATATCAGTCGTTATGTCATCGAATTATGTGCCTTTCCAGCTCGTTTCAGTCCTATTGATTCGTCGTTGGTTTGAGTTGGCGAAGGACATCGTAGCAGTCCCTTGTCGCTGTCCCGGTTGGATGCCACAGGGCTGTGCCCTCATAGAGAGACGGCAGTTTGCAATGCCAGTTCCGGTTATGGCAGAGTCGGTGGACCACCAGAAACGCTTCCAGGCCGCTGTCGACGTCATTCAAAACCTTCCCAAAAGTGGTGGGCGACTAGTATACAGGGACATAACCTATATCTATTTAATACCTGTGATATCATATAGCAGAATTGGCAGTGTATAGGCATATAATTAGTTGTTGTGTTTTGTAAACAAAGTTCAATTTGAGTGCTTAGCTGAAAGCTCATTAGGCCCAACCAGTGATTTTATTGATCAGCTACTCAGCTACTCTTTTGCACAAGGCTTACCTCCATGTAGGTCAACCAAAGTGTAATAGACACTGTATAACAACTGAGTAACTCTTGCAGGTGCCTACCGGCCCCCCTATGAAGTGATGCTGCGGTTCTACTGCCTGTACAAGCAGGCGGTGTGTGGACCCTGCACAGTGTCTCGGCCAGGCTTCTGGGACCCAGTAGGTCGCTATAAATGGTGAGTGTGTGTCTGCACAAGTGGATATGAGAGGCTGTATATGTGTGTCTGCGTGGGTGAATGTACATATTTAGTAGGTGACAATGTAGGAGTGTAATCTGATCCAAGATCTGTGGTTAGGGACAACTTCTACCTTGAGCCAAACAAGTTGAGTGTTTCAGTTGGCAGGCGCCTCCACACCAGGCGTGGTTTTGGCTCATTAACGTTTGAACTGGCACGACAACTGCTGACACGTGTCACAATCCCTTACTATTCACTGTTACTTCCCAAGTGCACGTGTGCTGCTGTTGTACAGCATGGAGTTATTCCCCCTCTTAACGGTGATTGTTCCTTACCAAACTAACACCTCACTCGTAGTCCATTGGGTGGTGCTCTTTTTCAAATGATATACTAACGGTGGTACGAAGATGATACAGAGAGATGTTCACTAGAGAACACTGTTTTGGTGTCGTTTTGTGTCCATAGGGATGCCTGGAGCCGATTAGGGGAGATGAGCAGTGAGAGTGCCATGGCGGCGTACGTGGATGAGATGAAGAAAGTGGCACAAGAGGTACAGCTGAGAAGTCCTACTCCTTCATGCACATCCTTTTCTTTTATACCAGGAACAGCTAACATTAAAGCTAGCACTCTAGAACCGTCTAAATCAGTGCCGGCTAACCGTCAGAGGGACTGGTCAGCAACATATCAGGGGCCAGTGTTGGTCCGTGGGCCATCATATTGTATGTGTTTAGACTGAAGGTAGACAGCGTTTTGACGTTGCCACGAGCATCACCTCAGATATTGAGATGATCAATGCAAGACTGTGACCTCACACGGTCGCACAGAGTCTCTGCGCATGTGCGTGGGTGCGCTTCACGCTGCTACAACGTAGTAGCTACGGGACCAAAACTGCAAAGAAGTTTAGCCCCGCGCTTCAACACTCTTAAGTTGTTGCAGAAATCGACACGAAATTGCTGTTTACCGCGTGCATCGCCGAGTCTACTTTTGAATATAAACATGCACACCACAACCACCCTGTATCTTCTTTTGGGGAGGGGAATAAAAGCCTTTAGGGCCCGTAATCACAAAACATCTCAAAGTATGATTGTTGATCTCTAGGATCATGTCACCCGCCCCGTCAATATAATCATATTCATTATGATGTATCGAAAAGAGAACATGTATTGTAGTTGAGCAGTCCTGCCTGATCTGAGATATGAACCCTAAACCCTGTTTAGTTAACCAATTCCTCCTGCATACTGTACATCATATAACAATGAATTGTTATCTTATAGCATAATACATGCAATTACATAAAGAGCCCCAACTGAGAGAAAGAATGTCTCCTGTGTAGGTGATTGACACAATGCCCATCAATGAGAAGACTGCATCACTGTTCCACCACTTTGAGCCCCTTTACGTGGTCATCCACGACATGCCCCGGCCACCAGACAAGCTGCTGCATCTGAGAGAAGGTCAGTGGACTACTGGACCACGATCTGAATTGTTGGTGTTGAAAGAAAACATTCCCTGCATGTTATCTGAGCCTCTGTCATATACGATCACAATATGCTCAAATGGACTTTGAATTACTGTGTGTGCTTGCGTAGACTTTAAGGACATTGACAAGGCAGCCAGTCCAAAGGAGGTTGAACAAGAGAGGGAGATCCAAGACGAACGTGTCCCAGATAAGGACCCTGCACTAGATGAAGAGCCTGCCCTGGAGCAGGTGCCTGTCCCAGGAGAAGAACCCGTCAAAGAGGAGGTACCTACTCTGGGAGAGGTGGCCCTCGCAGAGAAGGTGCCCGTCCCAGAAGAGGTGCCCAGTCAGACACAACAACAACCAGTCACCTTCACCAGTGAACCTCAGGGTAAGAGTCATGCTCACCTCTCTCTGTTTCAAGAAACTAAATCCTGCCAGGCTGGAGGGTAGCTACAGTATGTGCACACCCAGGCAAGAAAATACTGTCACTCCATAGAACCCATACCAGATGGATGGATGGATAGGCAAATGGATATTTACCCACTTGTAGCTAACTTGATGCATTTTCTATTCAACACAACTGACTTTCTCCTAACCATACTGTTGATATGTCTCACAATGGTTACACAGGGCCAAATGTACAAGGCTTCCTCTTTCCAGAGCCTGTTCCTGAGCTTGGTCTGTCTGAGGCCATGGGGTCGTCTGAGGTGTTGTTGTTGACCAGCGACTCAGAGAGTGAGATCTTCGTTGACTCTGTGGATTCTGTGGAAAAGCTGGACAATATCAAGGTACCGTAGGGCCTGAAATAATGGGACTCTACAAGAATGCAAGTTTAATCTAAGTTGTTGTTCTCTGGGTCCTTTATAAGTGGATCCAAATAAAGGACCGTATTCTGTATGTGTGTGTTTGTTTGTTTATACACAGGTTGTCCCCAAGTCAAACGGCCTCCATAACGGCCATGCTTACTCAGAGCCCTCCTCAGTCCAAGCCAATCACACAGAGACGGTCTGCCAGGCAACGCAGGTGGGGGCAGGGCAAGGTGGAGAGGGGGCGGGGGATGGAGGGGGACCGCCCATGAGGAGGAGTCGGGATGCAGGAAGAGACGGGATGAGGGACCACGGATGGAGAGAACGTGAGTTAAAGGCTCTTTCTCTCATTTTCCTAAAATATCTGTCCTCTCCTTGCCTTTTCGCCTTCATTGCACTGATCTAAAAAAGAGTGGAACAGGTGAAAGCCAGCTTAATAGTGAGTCCACCATATTATTTTCATTTTTCAAGTATTTTTCAATCTGTGCAGATAAAGGGGAGGTGAGATACAGAATTCTATGTAATTGTGTTAGAGCCAGAGAGAGTGTGTGAATGAACGTGTGTGTGTTTGCAAGTATTCCTGTTGTGTGTGACGTGCATGTGGCATATATGCCAATTACACATATGCACTATGCCTAGGTGGTGTTCCCCAGGGCAGCCCCAGGCGGGCGGGGAGAGAGGCCCTGGGGGCAGGGGGAGGGGCTGGCCGAGGGGGAGGAGACGGCTCAGAGGGAGGGGCTGAGAGGCTGCAGGACATCCAGGTGCAGCAGCAGATCCTGCTGGCCCTACGGAGGCTCAGGGAGGACATGCAGAGCGTCATGGAGAGACTGGAGGCAGTGGAGAGACTAGCCGCAGCACAGGTAGGTATGATTTGATGTATCCATAGAGTTGAATAGAGAGCATGGAGATGAAACATTTTAGTAATTTAGCAGACACTTTTATCCAGAGTGATTTACAGTTAGTGCATTCATCTTAAAGAGGAATTGAAACACCCCTAAATGACCAATTTCTTGCAATTATTATTCATAGTAAGGCATACAGATTCATGAATGAAAGACGTTTTAACTAGAGGTTTAGTACAATGTACTTCTTAATGGACCTAAACTGGCTAATCATTTATATTTATTTTTTCTTGGTCCTGTGCATTTCTAAATCAAACAAAAACACGTGTGAGCATCCTCAAAAATGTTCTTATTATTTTAGAAGCAATAGTGAATTGTGCAAGGCTGCCAATATATTAGAATGCAACTATAACCTAGCTTTTCCTGGAACTTCACAAGAGTAGAGGATGAGCTAAAAGTCAAGTGGAGGTGTGTAAATGCGCAGGACAATAGTGAAGACTAGAGATCATGTACCTATACCGAACAAAAATATAAACGCAACAATTTCAAAGAGTTACAGTTCCTATAAGGAAATCAGTCAATTCGTTAGACCCTAATCTATGGATTTCACATGAATGGGAATGCAGATATGTATCTGTTGGTTACAGATACCTTTAAAAAAAAAAAGAAAGTATGTGTGGATCAGAACCAGTCAGTATCTGGTGTGACCACCATTTGCCTCATGCAGCGCGACATCTCCTTTGCATAGAGTTGATCAGGCTGTTAATTGTGGCGTGTGGAATGTTGTCCAACTACTTTTCAATGGCTGTGCGAAGTTACTGGATATTGGCGGGAACTGGAACACGCTGTCGTACACGTTGATCCAGAGCATTCCAAACATACTCAGCAGACGTCACCCATTGAGCATGAAGGGGCCATGGAAGAACAGATATTTTCAGCTTCCAGGAATTGTGTACAGATCCTTGCGACAGGGGGCCGTGTATTATCATGCTGAAACATGAGGTGATGGCGGGGGATGAATGGCGCGACAATGGGCTTCAGGATCTGGTCACGGTATTTTTGTGTATAAAAAATGCCATAGATAAAATGCAATTGTGTTCATTGTCCGTAGCTTATGCCTGCCCATACCATAACCCCACCGCCACCACGGGGCTCTCTATTCACAATGTTGACAACCGCAAACTGCTCGCCCACACGACACCATACACGTGGTCTGGTTATGAGGCCAGTTGAAAGTACTGCCAAATTCTCTAAAACCACATTGGAGGCAGCTTATTGTAGAGAAATTGAAATGTTATTCTCTGGCAACAGCTCTGGTGGACATTCCTGCAGTCAGCATGACTATTGCACAATTCCTCAAAATTTAAGGCATCTGTGACATTGTACTGTCTGACAAAACTGCACATTTTAGAGTAGCCTTTTATTGTTCCCAACACAAGATACTACTGTGTAATGATATTGCTGTTTAACTTCTTGATATGACACACCTGTCAGATTGATGGATTATCTTGGCAAAAGAGAAATGCTTAGTGTAGTTAGAAGCTCATTTCTTGGCTAAATAGTATTATTGCAATATTATTATTATTGCGTGTAATTTCTATGTTCCAAATGGTTGTCAATTTCATCTTCACACTATATCGCACTAGCTGTACTACTCTCACTTTCATACTATTCCCCCCTTCAAACTCTCCCCAGCAATTTATTTGATATTATGCCTTTGCATTATCATAATATATATATATATACTGCTAAAAAAATAAAGGGACCACTAAAATAACACATCCTAGATCTGAATGAATTAAATATTCTTATTTTAATACTTTTTTCTTTACATAGTTGAATGTGCTGCAAACAAAATCACCTTTATCAACCCACGGAGGTCTGGATTTGGAGTCACACTCAAAATTAAAGTGGAAAACCACACTACAGGCTGATCCAACTTTGATGTAATGTCCTTAAAATAAGTCAAAATGAGTCTCAGTAGTGTGTGTGGCCTCCACGTGCCTGTATGACCTCCCTACAACGCCTTGGCATGCTCCTGATGAGGTGGCGGATGGTTTCCTGAGGGATCTCCTCCCAGACCTGGACTAAAGCATCTGCCAACTCCTGGACAGTCTGTGGTGCAACAGTCTGTGGTGGATGGAGCGAGACATGATGTCCCAGATGTGCTCAATTGGATTCAGGTCTGGGGAACGGGCTGGGGCCAGTCCATAGCCTCAATGTTTTCCTCTTGCAGGAACTGCTGACACACACCAGCCACATGAGGTCTAGCATTGTCTTGCATTAGGAGGAACCCAGGGCCAACCGCACCAGCATATGGTCTCACAAGGGGTCTGAGGATCTCATCTCGGTACCTAATGGCAGTCAGGCTACCTCTGCTGAGCACATGGAGGGCTGTGCGGCCCCCCAAAGAAATGCCACCCAACACCATGGCTGACCCACCGCCAAACCGGTCATGCTGGAAGATGTTGCAGGCAGCAGAATGTTCTCCACGGCGTCTCCAGACTCTGTCACGTCTGTCACATGTGCTCAGTGTGAACCTGCTTTCATCTGTGAAGAGCACAGGGCGCCAGTGGCGAATTTACCAATCTTGGTGTTCTCTGGCAAATGCCAAACGTCCTGCACAGTGTTTGGCTGTAAGCACAACCCCCACCTGTGGACGTCGGGCCCTCATACCACCCTCATGGAGTCTGTTTCTGACCGTTTGAGCAGACACATGCACATTTGTGGCCTGCTGGAGATCGTTTTGCAGGGCTCTGGCAGTGCTCCTCCTGCTCCTCCTTGCACAAAGGTGGAGGTAGCGGTCCTGCTGCTGGGTTGTTGCCCTCCTACGGCCTCCTCCACGTCTCCTGATGTACTGGCCTGTCTCCTGGTAGCGCCTCCATGCTCTGGACACTACGCTGACAGACACAGCAAACCTTCTTGCCACAGCTCGCATTGATGTGCCATCCTGGATGAGCTGCACTACCTGAGCCACTTGTGTGGGTTGTAGACTCCGTCTCATGCTACCACTAGAGTGAAAGCACCGCCAGCATTCAAAAGTGACCAAAACATCAGCCAGGAAGCATAGGAACCGAGAAGTGGTCTGTGGTCACCACCTGCAGAACCACTCCTTTATTGGGGGTGTCTTTCTAATTGCCTATAATTTCCACCTGTTGTCTATTCCATTTGCACAACAGCATGTGAAATGTATTGTCAATTAGTGTTTCTTCCTAAGTGGACAGTTTGATTTCACAGAAGTGTGATTGACTTGGAGTTACATTGTGTTGTTTAAGTGTTCCCTTTATTTTTTTGAGCAGTGTATATTATTATTACATTTTTTACAAATTTGATTAATTTATTTCTGATATTTTGCTAGTTCTTTTTAAAACAGAATACAGGCTAGCTGGACCTACTGCAGCGAATTTGTCATTTGAGATGACGGGGACACAGCCCTTACCCCCGAGGTGCCTTATTGCTATTATAACTGGTTACCAATGTAATTGGAGCAGTAAAAATAAGTTGTCGTACCTGTGGTATACGGTTTGATATACCATGGTTGTCAGGCAATCAGGACTCGAACCACACAGTTTATAATCCAAAATATAGCCTAATGCATCTACCCACAGGCCTGGCCTGTATAGTCAAACTTTTGCATTGGCTATGGGTCTAGGCTACTGTTTACAATTTACACGGTGCAGATAGGCACATTTGCAGGCCAGTCGTATGGCATATTTTGTCAGGATGTATTAGCGTTAGTCATCGGAAATATGGGCTTCTCCTGATATACTGAGAATGCGCTGCCTGTTTTGGATCATCATTCTCCCATGTTGTCCTATAATTAATGTGGCCATCAGTATGCTTGAAGATATGGAGACCTGAACACTGTTGAAAAATTGGAATAAATCCAAAACTGAGGCTTAAATGCAAAAATAGAGCTGTTTTGTTGGGGCAATATGCTCACAGGCCCAGTTATTCAGGTAAAGCTTACCGCTTGCGCTGCCGCCCTCCATCCACAGGCAAGATGGTAGTAACTAGTTACTTCACCAACTGTAGCTACTGTACTTTGACATTTTCTTTCTTATACCTTCTAGACCTTGGTCAAATACAAATGTATTAAAAATTATGTTGAATACCTTCATATATTTAAAGGTATTGGAGTATATTTGTGTATTCACCAATGTTTCCCACCACCAGGCCCAGAATTCAGACTGGAGACCATGTCTTCAGTGTGCTGCCTCAGCTGCCCAATCAGAGGTAAGAGTGTGGGGTTATCCGAAAATTCAATGTGCATCTATTTATCTCTGTCTTACTAGCTTTTGGCAATATGCTCATTGTGGTTTGTACAGCTACAGTAGCGTGGTCACAAACTCAGGTCCTGGAGAGCTACTGTAAAGGGTGTGCAGGGTTTTTCCCCCAGGCCCAGCACTGTTTGTAACTTATTTTGTACATAATGTTGCTGCTACCATTTCTTATGACCGAAAAGACATTCTGGAAATCAGAACAGTGATTACTCACCTTGAACTGTACGAAGAATTTCTCTTTAATGAGTCGGACAAGAGGGATTTACTCCAGACACCTGAACAGACCCTCATCCCCGTCATCCGCAGGAGAACGAGACGGAAAAGATATCGCGGAAGGAGATCAGATCCGCCGACGAGTGGCTAATCTGCCGTCGCCATCGATACTATTGGCCAACGTACAATCACTGGATAATAAATTGGACAAACTAAAAGCACGTATATCCTACCAACAGGACATTAAAAACTGCAATATCTTATGTTTCATTGAGTCGTGGCTGAACGACGACATGAATAACATATAGCTGGCGGGTTATACACTGTATAGGCAGGATAGAACAGCAGCCTCTGGTTAGACAAGGGGGGTTTATGTATATTTTTAAACAGCTGGTGCACGATATATAAGGAAGTCTCGAGGTTTTGCTCGCCTGAGGTAGAGTACCTCATGATAAGCTGTAGACCATACTATCTACCTACAGTTTATCTGTATTTGTTGTACCTGTCAACATACCACCACAGACCGATGCTAGCACTAAGGCCGCACCCATTGAGTTGTATACCGCCATAGGCAAACAGGAAAACGCGCGCCTAGTGGCCAGGGACTTGAAAGCAGGGAAACTTAAACCCGTTTGACCAAATTTCTACCAGCATGTTAAATGTGCAACCAGAGGGAAAAAACTCTCGACCACCTTACTACACACACAGAGGCACTTTCAAACCTCTCCCTCGCCCTCCATTTGGCAAATCTGACCATAATTCTATCCTGTTTCCTGCTTAAAGCACCAGTCTAAAAAAAGTGGTCAGATGAAGCAGATGCTATGCGACAGGACTGTTTTGCTAGCACAGACTAGAATATGTTCCGGTATTCTTCCGATGGCTTCATCAATAAGTGCATCGATGACGTCGTCCCCACAGTGACTGTACGTACATACTAGGGATGCACGATATATCGGTGAGCATATCGGAATCGGACGATACTAGCTATTAATGTCGGTATCGGCCCGATGTCTAGTTTAACACTGATGTGCAAAACCAACGTCAAAGCTGACGTGCATACCTATATAACGTGAGTACAGCGCTACACAGAATAAAGACAGAAAAATACTAAGCATACATTTCCAACAACTAAACAAGTTCAAGTCGATTAGTCATTTGAAAGAGTAAGAACATTTCAGGAAGACAACTCAAAGGCGAAATCCATTAACGCCAAGATAATGGAATTCATTGCCCCTGACAATCAACCGTCCTCTGTCGTGGATGATGTTGGCTTTCACCGACTGGTCGAGCCCTGGTACACACTATTTTTAAGATGTTACCCCACTGGAGTTACACAGTATTGTTGAAACACACATCTTTGAGATATGTGCATCGCAGCTATTAGCTTCACGACTGACATTTGGACTACCGATGTCAGCCCCGTGAGCATGCTGAGTCTGACAGCACAGTGGGTCTTTGAGGATTTTGTACTGAGGAAAGCCGTATTGCATGCTTAAGAATGTGCTGGTTCTCATACCGCTGCTGCCATTTCAATGGCATTTGAGAACATGTTTGAAACTTGGAAACATGAACACACTCCTAGCACCATTCAAAACAACTGACTCGAGAAATAAGCTAATCAACTGCATCTGCAGCAGACATTATACCCCCTTGAAACACCTTCTCAACAAAACTGCTGACACAGACTGTGGGGTTAACTTACAAAATTACTCAAAGCTGTGAACAAGTAATTTGGTGGTATTCTCTCTGAGCCTCTTCACTGTGTCACCACCATGCTCGATGCTAGGTACAAGGACCGCTACTTCGATGCAGACAAAAAAACTGAGTTTATGTAAAATGTTACATACACAGCTGGACAAGGTGGAAACGGACACAGTGACAGTGCGCAACGGGGAAGAAAACAGAGCTGAAACTGGTTGAGAATTAAAAGAATGAACAACGAAACAGCACAGCAAGTAAGTGAAAGAAATAGGTTTGGGGACATATGTAAATGGCAACAAAATAACGTGTTGGTCTGTGTGGTGTGTGTAACCTTAATTTAACTAAGCAAGTCCGTTAAGAACAAATTCTTATTTACAATGACGGCCAAACCCGGATGAGCGCACTATTTAACTGTATCAGAATGCTTAAAAGGTTAACCGAAAGTTATCGGTATCGTTTTTTTGGCAACGAAAATATTGGATATTGGTATCGGCTAAAAATGTCATATCGGTGCATCCCTAGTACACACCCCAACCAGAAGCCATGGATTACAGGCAACATCCACACTGAGCTAAAGGGTAGGGCTACCACTTTCAAGGAGCGGGACTCTAACCCGGAAGCTTGTAAGAAATCTCTCTATGCCCTCCAACGAACCATCAACCGCGTCAATACAGGACTATGATCGAATTATACTACACCAGCTCTGAAGCTCGTCGGATGTGGCAGGGCTTGCAAACTATTGCAGACTACAAAGTGACACGAGCCTACCAGACGAGCTAAATTACTTCTATGCTCGCTTTGAGACTAGTGACACTGAACATGCATATGAGAGCATCAGCTGTTCCGGACGACTGTGTGATCACGCTCTCCGCAGCCGATGTATCTTAACTGCATTGTTGGTTTAGGGCTTGTACGTAAATATTTCATTCTATCTATACCTGTTGTATTCGGGCGCATGTGACAAATACAATTTGAACACACTTGGTTCAACTAACCAAGACAGATTGGGCATGTTAATACTTGGTTGGAACAAAAGCCGACACATCCTCTACATCAGTTATGAATTCATTCCTTATTAGAATATTGTACGTTTTAAGGTTTGTCACCCTAAATGTCCCATATGTTCTTCTCAGGAGGAGAGTTGGTGGCCGTTCCCTGAAGTATCAGGACGGACGATGCTGCTTCTGCTGCTGTGGCCTCTGGTGGCTCAGGGCATAGTCTTTCTATTGCGGAAGGGCCAAAAGAAGGCCCGTATCTCTACTTGAAGCCAACGGACCACAAAGTAGTCCCATATCCCCCCCTTAGGAATCCATTGGAGGAAGAAGTATTTCTTTTTTATTTCAATAGGACTCTATGGGACAACGGAGGTCGTTAGCAGATCTGTTTTTGGTGTCTTGCAAACTCCTATGTTCATTGGTGTGACAATGACCATAGGAGACAGCACAAACATATATGGGACAATGGAGGTTGTGTATTTCCACATGAATCCACTGGAAGAAGTTGTTGGCAGTCCTATAGGACATTATTGGAGGAGAAAGTCTCTCACTCTCTTCAGTACTGTTATGTACATTGCTCAAGTATTGGGAGAAACATGAACATGTTTAAATGAAAAAATGTATCACATGCTGTGCTGTTCTTTTAACCTTCAGGTTGAAGGACCTGGTCCCGTATTCACAAAGAGTACTGACATAAGATCAGTTTGCCTTTTAGATCATAGTGGAAGGAGGTCATCATAATGATTTGAGATCAGACGCTGCTATTCTTGAGACACTTTTTTTTTGAATACGGGACCCTGATCCACTTGTGTTCCTTGTCCCCTCAATAACACTAATAAATCATGATTTAATTTATAGCTATTTCATCTTAAATCACAGAATTGTTTTCAAATAAATAATTGGGATGAATAAGCACTTTTCCCAGATTATATTTGATCCAATGATTTCAGTGGGACACAGAATTGGAAATGAGTGCATTGGCAATTGCTCCAGAATGCACACAAGAGATAGACAATGTTCAGTTGATATGTAAGGATAAATTATTCTACTTAGTCACCAATGGTTGAAAGATAATAATTTTTCAAGCTATTGTTATATGAACAGCCTTGGTTGTGTGAATGATTTCAAATAAATATGGTAGGAAAATGTGAATTCTTACAGTTGTGTGCCTTGCGAAAGTATTCGGGCCCCTTGAACTTCGCGACCTTTTGCCACATTTCAAAGATATAAAACTGTATTTTTTTTGTGAAGAATCAACAACAAGTGGGACACAATCATGAAGTGGAACGACATTTATTGGATATTTCAAACTTTTTTAACAAATCAAAAACTGAAAAATTGGGCGTGCAAAATTATTCAGCCCCCTTAAGTTAATACTTTGTAGCGCCACCTTTTGCTGCGATTACAGCTGTAAGTCGCTTGGGGTATGTCTCAATCAGTTTTGCACATCGAGAGACTGAACATTTTTCCCATTCCTCCTTGCAAAACAGCTCAAGCTCAGTGAGGTTGGATGGAGAGCATTTGTGAACAGCAGTTTTCAGTTCTTTCCACAGATTCTCGATTGGATTCAGGTCTGTACTTTGACTTGGCCATTCTAACACCTGGATATGTTTATTTTTGAACCATTCCATTGTAGATTTTGCTTTATGTTTTGGATCATTGTCTTGTTGGAAGACAAATCTCCGTCCCAGTCTCAGGTCTTTTGCAGACTCCATCAGGTTTTCTTCCAGAATGGTCCTGTATTTGGCTCCATCCATCTTCCCATCAATTTTAACCATCTTCCCTGTCCCTGCTGAAGAAAAGAAGGCCCAAACCATGATGCTGCCACCACCATGTTTGACAGTGGGGATGGTGTGTTCAGGGTGATGAGCTGTGTTGCTTTTACGCCAAACATAACGTTTTGCATTGTTGCCAAAAAGTTCAATTTTGGTTTCATCTGACCAGAGCACCTTCTTCCACATGTTTGGTGTGTCTCCCAGGTGGCTTGTGGCAAACTTTAAACAACACTTTTTATGGATATCTTTAAGAAATGGCTTTCTTCTTGCCACTCTTCCATAAAGGCCAGATTTGTGCAATATACGACTGATTGTTGTCCTATGGACAGAGTCTCCCACCTCAGCTGTAGGTCTCTGCAGTTCATCCAGAGTGATCATGGGCCTCTTGGCTGCATCTCTGATCAGTCTTCTCCTTGTATGAGCTGAAAGTTTAGAGGGACGGCCAGGTCTTGGTAGATTTGCAGTGGTCTGATACTCCTTCCATTTCAATATTATTGCTTGCACAGTGCTCCTTGGGAAATCTTTTTGTATCCAAATCCGGTTTTAAACTTCTTCACAACAGTATCTCGGACCTGCCTGGTGTGTTCCTTGTTATTCATGATGCTCTCTGCGCTTTTAACGGACCTCTGAGACTATCACAGTGCAGGTGCATTTATACGGAGACTTGATTACACACAGGTGGATTGTATTTATCATCAATAGTCATTTAGGTCAACATTGGATCATTCAGAGATCCTCACTGAACTTCTGGAGAGAGTTTGCTGCACTGAAAGTAAAGGGGCCCAATTTTTCAGTTTTTGATTTGTTAAAAAAGTTTGAAATATCCAATAAATGTCGTTCCACTTCATGATTACGTCGCACTTGTTGTTGATTCTTCACAAAAAAATACAGTTTTATATCTTTGTTTGAAGCCTGAAATGTGGCAAAAGGTCGCAAAGTTCAAGGGGGCCGAATACTTTCGCAAGGCACTGTATATAGAAGAAGCGGACTCATTTTGAAATGCGGAATGCGGATAGAAAGACACTTTCTAACTGCAGGTGTTGCCAACGACTAAGAATGACATGACATTGGGGGGTTCTTTATATCTAATGGAAGATGCCAGTCTTTGACCAAAGAATGAATAAAGTCACCTGCAAATTTCAAAACAAATAATTTAATATATTATGTATAATATATACACAGGTTAACTTAACAAGCTTTGTACAACTGTTACAAAATTGGTCCACGCACAATCACCCACGGACATACAGTACATGCACATGGGCACACACAGACAGACAGGGACAGATTGAGTCGTATAGCTATGGAAGAGACCATGGAGTGGGTAGCTTGGAGGACATTGGTTGGCAGTGCAGTTTGGTTAATCTTCATCTCCATGTTGGTTTTCAGACCCAGTTTATAACTATGGTTCATAATGATCAGTACATGAAAGAAGAAACAGGAAAAATATCTAAAATGCAAAATGAAAACCTTAAAACAGTTAAGACTCCAGGGTTCTTTAGATCATGGGAGAAATATTTCGGAGGAGGACCGAGGTATCTCCAAACCACCACTTCATCAACTGCTCAAAATGAAAATGCTGTCTCTGTAATACTGATAACAACCGGAGCAACTCTTGGCATGTGTAAGTGCTTCTCAACTCTTTTTATCATGCCTTTCTTGGCTTCCCAGTATCGATATGATTGAATGGCCCCAATCGTCAAAATGAGTTTGGCATGACTTAAATTAGCTGCCATAGACACCTTTTTCCTGCAATGGAGGACTGAAGAGGTCTGGCTCCTCCACATGCACAGGCAGATACAATAGGCTTGTGTTAAAACACGTAGGCTTTGCATATGTAAGATCCCCCATATTTGGAACATGCGTTATCATATTCAATTGTCCAAGGAAGCTTTGGCACAGTGGCCCACATGGGTTTAGAGTTCCAGAGGAGTAAAACGTATTCCAATGCATGTATTTTGCCCTGAGGGATCCATGTAGTTCCCTGTTGATCCACAGTGGGGCTTTGGAAGAGCTTAGTAAAGGGCAGGGAGGGCAGTACTAGTCTATGGAGAAGATGCTAACAAGTTAACTAGATGCTAACACATTGCCTAAGCTGGTCCTTAAATAACATTTGCCACTATTGTGCCATCCCAAACCATAAAACTGGAAAGAGAACCAAACTTGTACAGCTGGGACAGCATAATAGTATGAAAAAGTGGGTGCTGTTGGGGTTTAAAGTCGACAGCGTAGGCTTATGCTGGGATTCAAAACAATTTCAGGGTATAGGCATTGCGGCTTTTAAAGGCAATTTTCCTGCGTTCCCGGAGATCCCATTCATGGTAAACGCTGCATATGTCAGTTTATTATAATTTTTTACCACTTTTTTCTCCCTAATTTTTGTGGAATCCAATTGGTAATTACAGTCTTGTCCCATCGCTGCAACTCCCATATGGACTCGGGAGAGGTGAAGGTCGAGAGCCATGCGTCCTCCGAAACACAACCCAGCCAAGCCGCACTGCTTCTTGACACAATGCCCACTTTACCCGGAAGCCAGCCGCACCAATGTGTTGGAGGAAACACTGTACACCTGGCAACCGTGTCAGCGTACACTGCACCCGTCCCACCACAGGAATCACTAGAGCACGATGAGATAAGAACATCCCTGCCGGCCACATCCTCCCCTAACCCGGACGAAGCAGGGCCAATTGTGCGCTTCCACATTGCTCTCCCAGTCGCGTCCGGCTGCAACAGAGCCTGTACTCAAACCAGGATCTCTAGTGGCACAACTAGCACTGTGATGCAGGGCCTTAGACCACTGTGCTACTCAGGAGGCCCTGGAAACTGCCTTTAAAAGCTTCAATGCCTATAACCCGCAATCGGATTAAATCCCGGCCTTAGACTATGACCCTTGAGACTGCTTATGTATGGCATTACGCTTTGAACCTGTCGATACTCGCAATGGAGAGTGTGTTTGTGTAATATGTGTGTAAAGGGCAGTACTTTCGAGTGGGCATCTTACAATGAATCACTAACTGAACACTATGAAGTTTCCTTAGCGAAGTTAGACCACAACCGTGTGGCGGCGCCAGGCTTTCCGCTTGTCTCGAGGCTCCAGGGCCGACCTCCGCTTGACAACAGTAGAACCAAGGGAGCCCTGATCTGTCCATGAAGGGGAAAAGGAGGAGGAAGGGAGAGGGGGAGAGAAAGAGACTGGAGATGGGGCTAGAGCAGAGGCTAGGTGTGAACTCCTTTGAACTTTGAGGGATGCGACAACACACCCCTGAGGAACACCAACTGAACTGCTGCAGTGACGTTGCACTTCTGTTGTGGCTCTTACCACCTTCACCCTATCTCCCCGTCTCCCAACTCCCCCCTCGCCCTCCCCCTTACCCATCACCATATCCAAATTCATTGACTGGGGCCTTGCCCTTCCTCCCCTTGTCTTCCTATATTGCACTGGCAGTGGCTGCTGTTCCAACTGGGGCTGTTGTGTTTTCTGGGTGTTATAAGGTTGGATAGAGCCGGGCTGTCTGGAGGGGGAGAGCCAGGAGGGGACAGCGGAGCGTCCTCGGGCCAGGCCGGGGAGCTTCGAATGTGGGGAGACTGAGGGCTCTACTGGGGGGCTAGGGCTGGTGGTGGTGGGTTGGTAGTGTGTGTAGAGGAAGCTGTTAGGATGACGTTTGGGGGATGCCACCCCTTTATCTTTTGCCCATGCACTCCCTTCTTTCTTCCCTTCTCCCTCCTTCTCTCTTCCTCTGTCAGACTGCTGTTTTGCCTCTATCCTCTTCCTACACTCCTCTTCTCCCTTTTCCTCCACTTCCTCAGTTCCATTAGGGGCGCATCCTTTTCCAACCCCATCCTCCTCATCTTCCTTGGCTCCTCCCCCTACCCCGTAGTGGCTGGCTTTGATTGGCTCATGTTCGGAGTCTTCGTCGGTGCTGCTGCTCAGGGGGCGGGAGATGGGGCGTATCTTGCGTTTCCGGGTGACTGCGGAGATGATTGACAACGGGAGGAAGTCCCTGGCACTCAGGTCCTTCTTGGAACCCCATGTGCACTAAAACACAGATCCAGGATCAGTCAGAGGTTCAGTGGTTACTATGGCTTATGCTCTGTACAATGGAACCAGTGAAATAGTCCCAAAAGTGCAAACCCGGGCTAAAACGCATTTAACCCAGGTCTGGATGACAATTACAGTGCATTCGGAAAGTATTCAGATCCCTTGACTTTTTCCATATTTTGTTATGTTACAGCCTTATTCAAAACACACAATACCCCATAATGACAAATCAAAAACTGGTTTTTAGATTTTTTTTGCAAAAAACTGCAATGTCACATTTACATAAGTATTAAGACCCTTTACTCAGTACTTTGTTGAAGCACCTTTGGCAATGAGTACAGCCTCACATCTTCTTGGGTATGACACTACAAGCTTGGCACACCTGAATTTGGGGAGTTTCTCCCATTCTTCTCTGCAGATCTTCTCAAGCTCTGTCAGGTTGGATGGGGTGCGTTGCTGCACGGCTATTTTCAGGTCTCTAGAGATGTTTGATCGGGTTCAAGTCTGGACTCTGGCTGGGCCACTCAAGAACATTCAGAGACTTGTCCTGAAGCCACTCCTGCATTGTCTTGGCTGTGTGCTTAGTGTCGTTGTCCTGTTGGAAGGTGAACCTTCGCCACAGTCTGAGGTCCTAAGTGCTCTGGAGCAGGTTTTCATCAAGGATATCTCTGTACTTTGCTCCTTTCATCTTTCCCTCGATCCTGACTAGTCTCCCAGTCTCTGCCGCTCGAAAACATCCCCACAGCATGATGCTGCCACCACCATGCTTCACCGTAGGGATGGTGCCAGGTTTCCTCCAGACCTGACGCTTTGTATTCAGGCCAAAGACTTCAATCTTAGTTTCATCATACCCGAGAATCTTGTTTCTCATGGTCTGAAAGTCCTTTAGGTGCCTTTTGGGAACTCCAAGCTTACTCTCGTGCCTTTTACTGAGGAGTGGCTTCCATCTGGCCACTCTACCATAAAGGCCTGATTGGTGGAGTGTTGCAGAGATGGTTGTCCTTCTGGAAGGTTTTTCCATCTCCACAGAGGAACTCTGGAGCTCTGTCAGAATGACCATCAGGTTCTTGGTCACCTGCCTGACCAAGGCCCTTGTCCCGTTTTGGCTGGGCGGCCAGCTCTAGGAAGAGTCTTGGTGGTTCCAAACTTCTTCCATTTAAGAATAATGGAGACCACTGTGTTCTTGGGGACCTTCGATGCTACAGAAATGTTTTGGTATCCTTCCCCAGATCTGTGCCTCAACACAATCCTGTCTCGGAGGTCTACAGGCAATTCCTTCGACCTCATGGCTTGGGTTTTGCTCTGACATGCACTGTCAACTGTGGGACCTTATATAGACAGGTGTGTGTCTTTCCAAATCATGTCCAATCAATTGAATGTACCACAGGTGGACTCCAATTAAGTTGTGGAAACATCTCAAGGATGATCAATGGAAACAGGATGCACCTGAGCTCAATTTCTGCATAGCATTTTGTGACATCGACTGATCTAAAAAGGGGTTTATAAATACATTTGATTGAATTTCGAGTTTCATAGCAAAGGGTCTGAATACTTAAGGTATCCGTTTGTATTGTTTTATATAAATTTGCTAAGATTTCTAAAAACTTGTTTTCGCTTTGTCATTATGGGGTATTGTGTGTAGATTGATAAGTGAAAAAAAATATTTAATCAATTTTAGAATAAGGCTATAACCTAACAAAATGTGGAAAAAGTCTTCTTGAATGCACTGTATATCAAATTATGTTCAGAGTAATGCATTGCTTACCTTATCCTTAGTTGAGTCGCTGGTGGTGGAATCTGAATAAGATGAAGGTTAGGGTCACGTAAGTGAAGTAGCATGGCGGTCTTGGGCAGTCACAGCACATTAGATATCCCAGCACAATATTCATGACATCACTCCCAGAGAGAGAAATGGAGATATAGATATATGTGGATAGACTTTCAAACCAAGGTTACACGAACAGAATGTCACAGACACATACACTCTCTCACATACGAGGTACGCACACACACACTACATTGGAGGTAGAGTCCTGCTCCTACCGAAGAGGTTGATCCACAGGCTCAGCTAGGAGGATATGGGGGCAGAAAGGTCCAGAAAGAGAGAGAAAGTGGGAAACACAGTAAGTATACAGTAGGCCTACACAGGCTGAAACCAAGCCAAACATAGTAGGATAGTAAAGCACAGCCAGAGACTGCAAATGCCAAGAGAAAAGAGCAAAGTCCACTGAATTTCAGAGACGACATCTTCATTGAAATGCATGGTGTGAAACAAGTTAATTGTGGTTTTAGGGAATGTTACAGTAAGGGAACTGTATAAAAGATCATGCTCAAATTAAGTCCCCAACCCAGTGTTAGGTGCTCCGCATTAGTGGTGGATGAGCTGAGGTGAGTTCTGCAATCCTCCTCCATACAATGTAAAGCATTTAGAACATAAAAATGCAGAAAAACAGACTTACAGAATTAAATCATTATATTTCTATAGACACACAGCTCTTCTTTGGTTATAGTTGTATCCTATGAGGTGTTCTTTAATCATGGGACGAAATACTATAGAACAAACAAGTTCACGAGGGACAGTGAGCAATGCTGAGAAGCCTTTGTGCAAAAACTGTCCAGAAGTAATCAAGGAAATCTCATGTAGTGGAAAAATTCCAATGCCTTTCTTTTTCACGGCTTATGCATAGCAAGAGGAACAATTAAAAAAATTATAAAAAATGCACGGACAAGTTGCGGCTACAAAGGCCAATGTGACACAATCAGAGTGATAAAAACATTTCACTAAATGATAGTAGCTTGATTACTTCTGGACATTAGTTGAGCAAAAAGGCTTTTTCTGCATTTTTCACTATCTAGCATCAACTTCTGTTTGTTCTAATTCTATTTCTATGATTTCATGTCCCCTCACCTGAAGCCTCACTTCCAGGCAGCCCTGTTCTCCCGATGTTGGAGAGCAGGTGATCGATGTTGGGGACCGGTTGCATATCCCTCTTAATATCCACAGGTGCCTGCAGACACACAGCAACACAGACATTCAAGTGAAAAAGACAGGAAGAAAGACATGACCACAGACATAACGACAGCCGTAAAGACTGATTTAACAGATAGACAGATGGATATATGGACAGACACAACAACACAGACAGATATAGTTCCGTGGTTGCCATGGAACCGAGATAGAGTTGTAATTTTTTTTTTGACTAGAGAGAGTTGTAAATGTGTTTTTGATAGCACTTTTTGTTTTTACATACAGTACCAATCAAAAGTTTGGACACACCTACTCATTCAAAGGTTTTGCTTTATTTTTACTATTTTCTACATTGTAGAATAATAATGAAGACATCAAAACTATGTAATAACACATATGGAATCATGTAGTAACCACAAAAGTGTTAAACAAATCAAAATACATTTTATATTTGAGATTCTTCTAGGCATTCTCTCAACCAGCTTCACCTGGAATGCTTTTCCAACCGTCTTGAAGGAGTTCCCACATATGCTAAGCACTTGTTGGCTTCTTTTCCTTCACTCTGCTGTCCTACACATCCCAAACCATCTCAATTGGGTTGAGGTCAGGTGATTGTGGAGACCAGACCATTTGATGCAGCACTCCATCACTCTCCATCTTGAGAGTGATGGAGAGTGACTTTGTCTCTGGCCTAACATACCCCTAACAACACCTAAGCCGTGGTGGAGTGGAGGAATGTGCTGAGAGTGGATAGTGAAGTGGATACTGTTGTAGGCTTTTTCCTATGTGCAGCCCACCGGAGTTGGTGGGGTGCACATAGTTGGATGAGACCTGGATAAACCAGCCGCTGTTGAAGACCATTGTCCGGGCCAAGACCGACATGTACTTTTGTTATTAAGCGTCTTTGAGATTACCTGTACAATGAAAAGCGCTATATAAAATAAATATATTATTATTACTGTAAGGCCGATAAAGAAGACCACATTATTAATAAATACTTTTTCTTTAGGTTGTCGTTATGGAATTTCTTGCCCATTCACATACCTTTTCATCCGTATCCACCTCTCCATCACTGAAGAACCAGTCGTGCTGAAAAATAGAGAAAGAAAAAGGAGTGTCATTACAATGTAACACTGTAACAATAGGGCGCCAGGTAGCCTAGCGGTCAAGAGCGTTGGGCCAGTAATCGAAAGGTTGATGGTTTGAATCCTCGAGTCAACTAGGTGAAAAATCAGTCAATGTGCCCTTGAGCAAGGCACTTAAACCTAATTGCTCTGGTAAGTCGCTCTGGATACAAGTGTCTGCATAATGACTAAAAATGTAAATGTAAAAAATCACTGATAGGAGACCCTTGGAATGATGCCTGGGTCTGATGATCACTAGCTGACCACTGAGTAATCAAATGGTGAACGACTGCAGTTCTTACATGCAGGATGAGCGTCTCGATGATCTTGTAGCGGTCGGGCATGTGGGTGACCATGTCGGTCATGTTGTCCTCTGAGGTACGCACCAGAGTGGGACCAAACACTAGAGCCAGGTTCCTGGGCTCCATCTAGAGAGAGGGAATAATGAGGGAAAGTGAATAGTGTGGTGGTGGGGGCAGAATGATTGAAGGACGAAGAGAGAAAAAGTAACATGTTGAGGAAGAGGGAAGAGATGCAGACAGGTGCAGTAGTAAGGATATAAAAAGAGTGAGTGAGAAAACAAAAAAATATATACAGATGACAAGAAGAGGGGTAACAGTGTTATAATTGTAAAGTCAACTAATGTAGATATGAAGAAATTACCATATTGAAAGAGCAGGCCAGAGACCAGTTCTTACCTTGTTCTTGTCGGCGTGATCCGCCACTGTCTTCAGATGACAGACCAGGAACTTTAGAGTGTGGTGATAGTGGTCTGGAAGATCATGGATCTTAGAGAGAGAGAGAGAGAGAGAGAAAGAAGGGGGTGAAGAATATTCAAAAGGAGGGAGAATAGAGAGATGGATGCAGGGAGAAAGAGAGACAGAGGAATAGAGGGACGGAGAGACAGATAATGGAGACAGAACGAGAGAGGGGTCAAATAATGTAAGCCCAAATTAAAGTATATACTTTAGTATATACTTTTCAGCCACATACCAGTTTCTTCATGCTCTTCAGCCTGTTCCCTGAGTCCTCTAGCCGGTTGGCATCAATAAAGTCATTATACTTGTCTGCAGACAGAAGGTGTAGTGAGTAGGGGTAAAACACACACTAGCACACACAGAGAGAACAAACACAGTCATCAAAGCAGTCATACAGTCACACATGCACACACGTATTAAGTTTGGACTCACCATCAGTGAACAGGGGTTCTGGGAGTTTCCTAAAGAAGGACTTGAGGAGACTGCTGATCACATTCAGGTCCTGCCACCTCTGTGGACGCGAGAAGAACAAGTCTTATAGTTTTCCTGTCTTTTTTCTTTACCTGTCAATCAACCTGTCATTCTGTGCTCTTGAACTCGTCTCAACACGTGTAAATTAGATCTTCAAAATTAAGTCCTTGTATGTTGGTGACCTCCACCAAAACATCACAGAGGCAGACATAATTGAGATGTTTAGTGAGGCTGGACCCCAAAAAGTTTGTTTCACATACACAACAAGCATCAATGGATAGATGTAATAATAAGAAATCATAATAATTTATTACCTTTCGAATAGCGCTTTTCATAATCTGAAAGCGCTTCAAAAGCAAAACAAAAAAAGCAATACATCATCATGAGTAGCTGAGCTATAGTTAGGTCAACCGATAGAGGTCAAGTCTTTGAGTGCACGCATCCTCCAAAGATGGAGAGGGACAGAACATGGCTTGATCAGAGGGATGTGGTCAGGGAGATGGTTGGTGAAGAGTCTGGTGACGATCATGTAGAGGGCTACTCTGGGAACCAGAGTCATGTAGCTACTGAACTTGGGTGTTGCCTCGTTACAACAAATCATACATTTCTATCTTTATCTCTCTCCGACTTCCCAAACAGTTACAAAATAAAGATTAAGGTGCATTTATTTATTTGTTTGTTTCTTTATTTAAATCAAATTGAAATGTTTCTGTTTGCAATGTAAATCCTGTAAACTACATGACGATGTAACAATAAAAGAAAGACGGCACATCAGAATTGCATTTGATGCATCATCGCTTATGACATCACAAACTTGGGAGTTCCGAGGGTTCCAACACATGACACCTGTCATTCTGTGCTCTTGAACTCGTCTCAACATGTGTAAATTAGATCTTCAAAATTAAGTCTTTGTATGTTGGTGACCTCCACCAAAACATCACCGAGGTGATGATGTTTAATGAGGCTGGACCAATCTTTTCTGTCCATGTATGAAGGGATCGGGTTACCCATCGTTCCCTTGGCTATGCCTACGTTAACTTTTATCGGTGCTGAGCGTGCCCTGCTCATGTTCAGCAATGATATGCAGCAATGATATGCTTGAAGGAAGATATCTGCGCATCATGAGGTCTGACCCTGACCCTATCTTGAGGAAGAGTGGGGTGGGAAACATCTTCATCAAGAACCTGGACAAAAAGTCCATTGGAAATAAGAATTTGTATGAGACCTCAGCATTTGGAGACATCTACCCTAGCAAGGTAGTTTGTGACGAGAATGGGAAATCCAAGGGGCTATGGTTATATCCAGTACGAGACCCAGGAGACTGCTGTTGCTTGGATGACCAAAAAGAGCAAGAGGCCAGATGAACTTGGAGCCAAGACCAGAGAGTTCAACAACGTGTTTGTCAACAACCTTGTCAGAGACATGAACGATGAGAGGCTGATTGAGCTTTTTGAAAAACATGGACCAACCGTGAGTGTCAAGTTTATGATGATTAGCGGGAAGTCGATGGCGTTCGAGAGGCATGAGGATACACAGAGAGCTGTGAATGAGATGAACAGAAAGGAGCTGAATGGGAGGAGGATCTATGTGGGCTGCACCCAGAAGAAGCAACCAACTGGCTCAGCTGATTCCCAGCCCTCACTGGGTGACCCAGGTGTCTGACATAATGCCCGCTCAGTGGATGGCCACCCAGGCCTTGGGCCAGCGATCACGTGCTGCCACTGCAGACGCAGCCACAGCCATGAGCAAGCCTCAGTGATAGAATCAAACAGCACCATAAAGTGTACTAGCAAGCAGTATGCTCATCATTCATCTGAGTGTGATTATACAATCTCTGTGCTCTTTTCATGTCTGCACAGTTTGATTGTCGATGTCTAGTAATTCCTATAGAGGGAGCACACAGCAAGCTTATCTTTCATTACAAATGTGACTGAAGCAAGCTTTGTTGTCCTTGTAAGTCATTTTATATCCCCCCCTTTCAGGGACATAACATACGCAGCTGGCGACAGAGTAACTAAACACATACTGCCCACGACTGTCCATTCGAGTCTACGAGCCAAACCAGGCTAAAGCCGAACAGAAATCTGTCCAAACACTGGAGCTTGAAGCCAACAGAGTATCCTGGAGACTTCCTTCACCGAAGAAGAAATGTGAAGAAATGATTTTACACTGAAAAGTACAAAACTCGGGGAACACTGCTGTGCAAACCCCCCTTTGGAAAATAGGGTAAAAAGCCAAATTTATTGTAAGTCTGGAAAAATAGGAATATTCAAAGTTTCCTTAGCCGTTTAATGTCCTCATGTCACATATTATATCTAATTTTGACTGAATTTCTCACTCTCTCCCCCTCTCTTTTTTATCTCTTACTCTGTCAGCCTTTCTCGGTATCACAAACACACCTATAATCCACCTCCTTCTTACTCCCTCAGTCTCTCTTTCTAGTATGTTGTAACACACACACACACACACACACACACACACACACACACACACACACACACACACACACACACACACACACACACACACACACACACACACACACACACACACACACACACACACACCTCCTCAGTAATGTTGATCTCCAGGCCCCTGTTGAGCTGCTCCTGCAGGTTGGACACCATGGCATTGTTGCCCGGCACCCTGTAGACGCCAGTGTACTCCAGACCCATGCTCTCCACCAGCCCACAGCACAGCTCCACAATCAGAGGGACAAACTGGGGGAGAGGGGAGAAAGAGAGAGTAGATGGAGGGGGAAAGAGAGAGAGCGAGAGAATGAAAGATTAGAGGGGTAGAGGAGGATTAGATCGAGGGGAGAGATAGAGACAGGAGTGTCAGAGAGAAGGATGTTAGTAATGAATATATTTCTATTTCATAGACAAATGAGAGGCAGAGCAAGAGACCGAGAAAGGGATAGCAACACATTGCCAGATAATATGACAAAAGTAGCAATGGATAATGGCTGCATGGATAATGCATTATTGCGTTTTACAGTTGGTCTTGAGATGTTTGCATGTCATGCGGTAACACACCCCATTCCCCGATAATGTGAGACACTGAGAACACATTGAGAAGAGGGAAGCAGCGATAGGGAATATGTCAATGGTGATCGAGGAACAGAGTAGATCGACAACCGACAAACCTTGTTGTTAACAGCAGGTTGACAGTCCTCAAGTCGCACACCAAACACCTTGGGGCCTGTCTTCTTTGCTTTCTTCATGATGATACCCCATGGACCCTTGCTCTCATCTAAAACAGACAGAGAGATAAACAGAAAGAGAACACAGACAATTTACAAAGCAGCCCTTAAGTACAGCAAACTCCTGAAAAAATGCAATGGCTTGGTACTGTCCTAAAATCATGCACTAAGCCAACATTTTGTAGCGGAAAATGAAAAACAGTGTTTCTTATTGGACAAGTCCAGGTAGCCCCTCCAGGTTTCAGTCTGTTTTCTGCCATTTGGTGCCTAATGAACCTTTATGCCATGCTTGTGCCATGGGACTGTGGCATGTGTGTCACTCACCCTTGCTGGAGGAGCGGTTCATGAAAGCGTTGTCTGTCTTGGCCAGGAGGAAGGGGGGCATCATGCGATGGGCCCTGGGAGAGGTGTCTGGCTTATTGCCTGTTGTACTGGATGGAGACAAAGAGAGGGCTGGAATATTGTATGTGTCACGCCCTGATCTGTTTCACCGGTCCTTGTGCTTGTCTCCACCCCCTCCAGGAGTCGCCCATCTTCCCCACTTATCCTCTGGGTATTTATATCTGTGTTTTCTGTCTGTCTGTGCCAGTTTGTCTTGTTTAACAGCGTTTGTCCTGTCAGTTCCTGTCTATTCCCAGCCTCTCTTTTTCTCATCCTCCTGATTTTTGACCCTTGCCTGTCCTGACCATGTACCCGCCCGCCTGGCCACTCTGCCCGTCCCTGACCCTGGGCCTACCTGCACATTTGCTCCTACTCTGGATTATCGACCCCTGCCTGCCTGGACCTGTCATTTGCCTGCCCCTGTTGTTACAATAAACATGGTTACTTCTGCATTTGGGTCTTACCTTGATACCTGATAGTATGGGCATTTAGAAGACAACAAAAGGCCCATGAACATAACGACAAATGTAATGACGGCAAGATTTACTCTAGCGTTTGTGCCAAGAACCAAAAGGGAAAAATAAAGGTTGTAAGAGTGCATTGATATTTGGGAAAAGTAGTTTACATGGATTTAGTGTGTAAAACGCTTAGAATTAAGTGAGTGTGGTTAGGGGTGCGTAGCTTACGTTTGTTTCCTGTAGTCATTGAGCTTCTTGCTGATGAGCGCTTGTCTGGAAAAACCCAGCTCCTGAAACACAAGCAAAAGACAGTTTTGTATATTTTGTTGATTACATGTTATGTTTACATTTTTTTTAAAGCTATCCTGCCTAGTTCTGTTCCCCCCCTCATCTAAGATAATTTTGTTTCTATTGGTTTCAATTGTCAATTTGATGCCAGATGACCTGAATGTTGCTTTGGGGGCCCTAAACTTGGGGAAAGACTAGAGAGTGGGCCCTCCACAGAATTTAACAGAACAAAGTATAAGTTTATACTGTATCTCTATGATGCACTCTTTTAAAACATTTTTTTAACCTTTATTTAACTCGACAAGTCAGTTAAATGAAGCACTCTTCCTCAGTTTAATATAATCTTTGTTTCCACCTACCTCGTTGTCTGTCTTGCTGTTCTCTCTGATGACCCGGATCCAGCCCAGCATGTCATCCCTGTCCTCCGCCTGCAACAGGTACTCACAGAAGTCCTGAGTGGTCAGCCTCAGAGTGTGCTTACGCTTGGTTTCGCTATAGGCAATGTCAATCAGGCAGCCGCGGATGCTGATTGGAGGGTGCTCGTCCTCCCCGTGGCCAGGTCCCGCCCCCGCCCCGTGGAGGACCGCCTCCCGCTTGTCTTTGTAGAGCAAAAGGCAGTGGGAGCGCAGCACGGAGAAGACGTGCTTCCATGGACGCATGCCGCCGCCCACCTTCTGTGGTTGGTGGAGAGAGGGGGAGAGGGAGAGGGAGAGAGAGAGAGAGAGAGAGAGAGACAGACAGAGAGAGAGAGAGAGAGAGATGATATTTCTTTCAGGTTTTTTCTGTGAGCTCAATATTCTACATAGTTTAGCGCAGAAAACGTGGTATTTAAATACAATAACCATAAACCATTGTGCGCCTATTTGTCTGGTCTGTGTGTGTTTCTTTTACGCCTGCTACATTAGGTTAGTGTGGGGCAGACACGGAGAGAGAGAAGAGACAGAAGAATGCGTGATCTGGAGGAATAGAGAGCAGCTGCTTCGCTAGGTACAGTATCTCTACCTGAAAATACATGATCTAAGTGGTTGATAGTTGGTATTTAGCCTTATTTACTTTGAAGAACTACTAAAACAGTGATTTTGTCAGACCGCATAGGCAGCAGCTCTATAGAGATGAGATGATGACTTGGAAATGAAATAATAAAGTAATCAAATAAAACAAATGTAATATTCACAACTGAAATATTTTATTACGGTAAAGTAATGTGAATAAATTACGCTTAATAAGTGATAAGCAGTAATGGGCAGTCACTACCATCATGGGGCTTTTAATTGAATGCATTGAATGGGAATCAATTTGGTTTGGTTCCCACAAGGATAGCAAAACAAAAGTGTGTGTGTATTACTTTTCCCTTCTCCGTGAGGATCTGTTTGTAGTGAAGCCAGCCGTCCTTGCGTACGTCACTGAAGGTGATGGTCCCCAGCTCGGAGGTGGAGTGACGTTTCGACCGCGCCTCCTCTGCAGCACGTAGACTCTCCAGAGACTGGAATACACAGCCAATCATACCACACAACCACAGCTCAGAGCCAATCAGATCACTAAATCAAGTACAGTTCTCATGTGATTGGTCCCAAAGCTGACGCAGACAAAATAAAATATAATGATAAAATAAAAGATGAAACAGCGAAGAGATAATATTCACCCCATCAGTGAAAAAGCTCTTGACCCTTTTTGGTAGTCTCCTGTGGAAAGATATTTGAGAATGTTGCATGACTGACCGCACAGAAAAACAAGATATATTCATATCTCCTGACCTTTTGACCTCTGCATATAGTCTTCAGACAACAAGTGGCCAAACTTACGAGAAGACACGGCCTTCCTCCCGGAAGGTGTTGAGGCCCTCGTCACATGACTTGGAGCGCTCCGTGGTAATGGCCAGCAGGTAGGAGGAACGGCGGCTTTTGATACTGCCTTCTCAGAAAGAAAGAAAAGAGAGGGACATGGTGAGAGAGAGATGAATCAGTAGGGAGGGAATTAAAGACATGCAAAAAGAACACAGTGACGTGAGGTAGCTCAAAATGGGAAGGCATTCTAGACATGTCAGAGAGAAGCAAACACAGAACACATTGAGCCTGGAGATAGAGGTGGATGGGGGGGGGGGCAGTTGAAGGGGGTTTGAGGTTTAAGTACAATCTTCCTTGTTTTGACATGTGTACCTGTTTTTGCACTTACCCTGTATCGACTGACTGGGGATATCGACAACATTCAGTGTAGAAGTGAAAACAGGTCTACATGCCAAAACGTGGGAAATCGCTCTAAAGGAAGTGATGGCGGTATGGTGAGGAGAGGTGAGGCGAATTGGGGACACTCACTGCTGTCCTGGGAGCGGAGTTTGACGAGGGGGGAGGTAGAGGAGGAGAGGGTGACAGGGGAGACAGTAGTGGAACTAGGGGTGAGGGCACAGGGCAAAGAGGACACAAGAGGGCACGGGGCACTGGAGGAGGACACCACGGAGCAGGCGGGCACGTGGCGGGCACGTAGGTCAGCGCTAGGGCTGATGGGGTCATCTGTGAGGGGTCAGGGGTTAGAGGTCAGAGGTTAGGAGTCATCGAGGAAGACGGTCATAATAGAAATAAGTATTATTTCCTATGTAAAATAGCATATTTCTACGGGAGAGTCAAAATGTACTAGTGAGTTACACCACTGGATAGACAGAGTCATGTTACAGACACACACCCCAGGGACATACATAGGTGTTACTACACAAGCACACTGAAGGTAATACGTGTGTGAAAATCTATATTTCTCTGGACACGGAAGACGTACACACATACACTGCACTAAAAGTTTCAAGTTACAAAGACATTTACTCAGTTATACACATATAACATATAACTTATGTACAGTATATGTGTATACACTGAGTGTACAAAACATTAAGAACACTTGCTCTTTCCATGATATAGACTGACCAGGTGAATTCAGGTGAAACCTATGGTCCCTTATTGAAGTCACCTGTTAAATCCACGTCAATCAGTGTAGATGAAGGGGAGGAGACCGGTTAAAGGAGGATTTTTAAGCCTTGAGACAACTGAGGCATGGATTGTGTATGTGTGCCATTCAGAGGGTAGGGCAAGGCAAAAAATGGAATTGCCTTTGAACAGGGTATGGTAATAGGTACCAGGCACACCGGTTTGTGTCAAGAACTGCACCGCTGCTGGGTTTTTCACGCTCAACAGTTTCATCCAGCCAACATGACAACTGTGGGAAGCATTCGTCCATGCCCTGACGAATTGAGTCTGTTCTGAGGGCAAAAGGGGGGAGTGCAACTCAATATTAGGAAGGTGTTCCTAATGTTCGGTATACTCAGTGTACATCACAGTTGGCGTTCTCATTGAAGTCTCAGTGAAAAGCATTGAAGAAAATTGGAATTGAACCCTGGTATAAATGTATAATTCCCTGCCCCAACTATTCATAAAGAAAGGGAAGGGAGGAAGGTGGAAATTGGAGAGTAGGGTGGGGTACTAACTACTAACCTATAAAGGGAATGGAGGCCAGGGAGTCGGGTGTGCTGTGGTGGGGTTGCAGGCTACCGTTGGGCCTCCTTAGACTGTCCCCCATTCTGGTACCCCCAGAGACGGGCGAGGGTGTCCCTGCAGTGGGGTTGTTTGGGGAGGGCAGCAGCCCGACAGGGGGCTCGGCCGGATCCACTGGGAGGGCGTAGAGGGGGTGACGGAGGGCCTGCACGGGGGTCCGACGCCCCATAGGGGGCTTCTGCCTCAGCACCACCTCCTGGCCCAGAGGGAGAGGAGACACCGTCTCCCTCGACTCCCCCCTATCCTCCCCCAGCACTCTCTCATCCTCCGACGAAGAAGGGATGACGGCCGGGGTGGAGGAAGGACGAGGAACTACCACCCCCCCTCCTATCCAGCCTCCCTCGCAGTCTGAGGGGCTGGTTTTGGCACTGGGTGCCCAGTTGAGGTGGGGTCCGATGTAGGTGGGTTCTCTGAAGGAGTGGGCTTGTTGGAGGAGGTGGCTGGCCTTGCGGCAGAAGGAGGGGCTGTAGCTCTTGTAACCCACCAGCTCCTCTTCCTCCAACCTCCTGCTCTGGGTCTGGGGCTCAGCCACCTGCAGCTGCTGGGTCTGCCGACCAACGGAGGGGGCTGTGGCTGTGGGGAAAAGGTAGACATAATATAGGCAGAGTTCAGCAGGAGAAGTACTGGCTAAATGCCAATTCCTTGCCCTCCTCCTAAAAGCGTGCACTTGCTTAAACCCCCTCATGGATTTTAAGGCATGCTAGAGTGGTGTATGTTGTATGTTAAATCCACAAGGGGAGTGAGTAAGTGTACACTTTAGGGAGATGTCTGTCTTCCTGCCTATCTATCTATCCATCTAAATATCTCTATGCATGTGGAGCTTACCCAGTGTGGCTGCAGTTGTGGCTGTAACCGTGTGGTGGTTTCCCAAGTCCTTGTCCTGCTCCTTGGCACCCTGCGACGGCCAGGCGGGGGCTCTCTCGCAGTGCGGCGACACCAGCGCAGCCGCCTGGGCTAGCGTCTCCTGTGAGCGCCCGTAGTTGCGTTCGTACGATGCGTACGCCGCCAGCAGGCTTTCGGAGCACGAACGGCTCCCTGGTCCGGACACTCCCCCCCAGCCTCCCAGCCAATAGGAATCGTGGGAGGCGGCTGCTGCCTGGTGGTGGAGCATCAGAGTTTCTTGGGAAACGCCGTGGTCTCTGTGAGCGATGGAGGACATAGAGTTAGACCCAGGACCTCCAGCGCCACCAGGCCCCAGCGCTAAGCCCAACCCCAGCTCGGCTAACCGATCCTGGGATATGCTCCGGTGTCGAGGGGACATGCGCTCGGCCGCCTCTGCCTGGCTGTAGTACCAGTCCGACAGCGCCTGGTGGCACATGGCGTCGCTGTGGGCACGCGTAGCCGGTAAACTTCCCTTCCGGGCGGGCATGTGGGGCAGGGTTGCAGAGGCGATGGCGGCGTTGTGGTTGGCAAAGTGGAAATC